>NC_061119.1:101508004-101662894 GCF_002878395.1 Capsicum annuum
ATGAGATATCTGTAGCAACAGGTCAATCATATATTGTAAGAAATAAAACTAATTTCAATACTATTTTTATTTCTTCCGAAACATGACTGATGTTTTCGAAGAAATCAAAACAACAAATCTAATCAAACAATTTTTCCAACAAATGCATCATTTGTTGCAATATATTATCCATTTGTTCGGATTTAAGACACTTGCAAGAAAACACCAAAAAAATAGAGAATAACAACAGATGAAACATATGTTGCAACAGATTATTTATCTGTTAAAAACATCATAACAGTAAAACTAACCAACTATTTAATTTGCAACAAATGGTATAGTTGTTCCCAACATAGTGTAATATGTACCAATATATTCTTAATCTTTTGGAATTCTTACGACTTAATTTATGAAGTCATGATGGCACCTACTTTAACCCACTAATAGTGTCATGACCCGAACTAGGGCTTGGACGTAACAAGTATCTCAAGTCCACCATGGATGGAAACCACCCCCTTTTCCTAGTCATAAAGAATACCATATAGCTCTGCCAGTGGATGAATTTTGAACATATAATAATATAGAATATTCAACAAAAAGAAGGTGATAAAAATCCTTAATACCAACTCCTAATCCATAATAATCTCGAAGCCTCTAAGTAGATCAAAACCATTCTGAGTTGGGATATGCCCCTTATGACAGCCAAAAAGGTAATCAAAGAAACAATCAATGACGTAAAATAGACCATACAATATCAGGCCCTCTGGAAGAAGTAATCTCACCACTTCAAGATGACTGATGAACAATCCAAGAACCACCTATCATAGTGCAGAAAATGTTGAAGTGTCTCCGTCCCCTAGATCGCTTAGGGATACAATGTCTGGATATGATTAGCGGGATGAGCTCTAGTATGTAATTCAAGGATAAGGAGATAAAATAGTGCCATGATCGATAGTTCAAAATGATTCAATGCCAATGCACAAAGTCATATGCATATACATTTATAGAACATGCCATGATAGGGAAAAACGCTTAGCATAAACTTTAAAACATTATCCTAGGTTGTGTAGCGTAACCATCGTAATAGTACCCACGAGCTTAATGGGCCCCAACTCTCACCCCCTGGTCGGCCCCCAGTGCATGTAGCCGCACAAATAAGAGAATAATTATAACATATGTGCACAAGGGACTCAAACCTTTCGGAAATATATTAAGGGTGACATGAACAGCCAATTAAAAGCAAGGGTGACTCGAACACCTAAAAATTTAGACCCCCAGGCTGGCAATCATGGTTTCCAGTATTAGTCTTCTCGGGACCTCCACTTTCACAATGAACTACACAACCCCCTTTAATCCCAATTAAAAACATTTAGCATATAACCCATTCATTAAATCAAGGAGTCATTTATTTAGGTAACATCAAGTGGTATAATAATACCGACTAGAGGTTGCAAGAGAATGTCATCATGAAAAATTAAATGGCCAATGGGACTCTAACACACTAACTAATAAGACTCAAACCCATTTACCAATTGGGACTCGAACATATTTCCATATCAATCCATGTTCATAAAGGCCTTTCAACCTATTCAAGTTTCATTCACCTTTTTATACAATTATGATAACTCACGAGTCGTTCAATGTGCATATACTCATATTCAAAACCAATTTCACAAGATTGGGTTGAGGTCATACCTATTATGAAATTCAAAATTATCCAATTGGGGAATTTGATGTTTCGGCTTTTGACAAAACATATTTCTTTTTTTTCTTAGGAAAATTTCATGTTTTTAAGCAACCAAGGTAGCATTTAATGTAGGTTTTTAGTGTTTTAGGGTAAGGAGCTGACTAAAGGAAAAGACTGAGACAATTAGCAGAAAAACACTTCTGACGGTCAAAATGGTGGACTATCAGTTTTGTGATGGACCACCGACTCAATCGTCAGATTGAGGCAAAACCTAAGAACTTTGAAGACCCAATAAGGGTCCATGTGGTGGACTATCTAATTTGCGATGGACCACCACTTTGGCCGTCAGCATTAAATAGTACCAAGCATTTAGAAAAGCTCAGCGACGTCCAACTTGGTGGATTATCGATCTCTCGACGAACCACCACTCCAGCCATCATATAATCTAGAACCTGACTCTCCAACACCACCGTCGATGGTCAGGATGGTAGACCGTCAGTCTTACGATGTACCACCATGTGAACCATCAGTCTTAACTAGAAAGTGACCATCCAGGATCAATAACGATAGACGAAATGATGGACCGTCAGTCTTACGACAGATTACCACTCTGGCCGTCACTTTGTATGCAGATTTTATATTATTTCAATTCTAAACTTTGTTTACCTGGGAACATATAAATACCCAGTTTTAGGTTTTATTAGACGTCTTTTATCTTTTAATAAGGTTTTTTCAGGACTTGAACCATATTGCTACATAGTTTTTCTCTGAGATTCATTCTAGAATTTGGGATTAAAATTTCATTATTATATTTTCTACTGAAGATTGAAGAACAAAAATTGTGACTTTTGTAAGTGAATTCTGAATTACTTTATGAGTATTACAATGATTTCTTCTCTTTCTTTGATGGAAATTTGTAGCTAAGCTCCCATAACTAGGGTTATGGGAGCATTGATGTGAATAGCTGATTGGGGGTTTTGAATATAGTAGATTCCCATGATTAATTGATATTACATAAACCCTTCTTCATTTTAATGACTTTTCTCAGTTGCAAACTTGAAAAATGAGCCAAAGATCAACATTTGTTCGAATAGAAAAGTGTTTGTTGGGAAAAAAGGGGTTTACGAAAATCCAAAGACTCTAACCTTTGGATAGAGGGTAGATGTCTTAACCGGATCAACTCATGTGAGAATATAGTTGGATAAATAATATGTTCCTTAAGTTTGAAAGAATTAAGGGATAAGTTAATCATTTTTGGTTGAGAAACTAATGAGTGAGTCATAGAATTCAATTAATCTTGCAAATAAAATTATTCATTGGGAATCCAAAATAGTTCACAACCCTAGCTGCTTAAGAATCTTGGTAACCATAATCCTAGTTTGAATACTCTTATTGAATTACTATTTGCAGTATAATCAAAATTTGGATTACTCTCTGAGATAAGCATTTAAGTATAATTGATAAATCAAAACCTCCTTCCATTTTGGAACCTTCGATCAACAGTCTAATGACAACCACAACACTTAGTGAACACACTATTCCCTGTGGGATTCGACACTCAACCCAGTTGGGTTCTATATTTCTAACGAGAGTTGTAATTTGGGAGTATCAGAATCCATGTCCCCTATTCTAATACCCATTCACACCAAATAGTTCAAAACCATCAATCCAAACCATGAATCATTCATAAAAGCCATAGGGAAAACATTTAAATGATCATTATCCAAAAACATCAACCTATCATTCAAAACCCACATCAAAATCATATGAATGTCAAATAATTCGTGCCATAATTTAAAATATAAGTTTAGGAAGAGAGATAAATGCCTTAATAATGAAGAAATTTGGAGAAAAAACCACCGTAGAACCCTTAAATACCAAACTCTTAAAACCCTAGCTTTGTCTTTAAATTAGGAATTTGAGAGAAGAAAAGAGAAAATATTTGAGTAATAAGATGTTATGGGTCCCTTTGGGTATTTTAGATCGTGGTTCCCAATTAGGAAAGAGGAAAATTTCCAAATAACCCTTACTAAAATTACAGAGAACTATCGCCAGTCAATACGGGTGACTTCACAACTCGTAGGGTCACCTTATGAATTGCCACCATGACTCATGGTTTAGTTAGAGACTTCGGGTATCCTCACTAGTCAGGTCACGAGTCACACCCTATGACTTGTTACCACACCATGTGACTAGTTTGGACATAATAGTGAGAACCCTAGAAAATCTAGGCACCTACACTAGCCACCCTATAATTCATACTTTATGACTTATAATGAGTGTTTATGACTCGATGAGTATAGTCATCATCACGAAAGGAAGTTTGGCACCAACACTAGTTTGCCTATGAGTCATAACTTATAATTAGTAATGAGTCCTTATGACTCATAATTATCAAATCGTAACCAAGGAAAACAAAAAAGAAAACCTTAACTAATCCCCCTACGACTCAATCCAAACAACTCATAAGGAGACCTTATGTCTTATTTGGTGAGTTGTAGTTGGAGTAGT
Source organism: Capsicum annuum (assembly GCF_002878395.1). NCBI lineage: Eukaryota > Viridiplantae > Streptophyta > Magnoliopsida > Solanales > Solanaceae > Capsicum > Capsicum annuum. The sequence continues at coordinate 101,512,182 of NC_061119.1, forward strand.
GAGATCAAAACTCAGGTTTTTTTCAAGCCCAAAATATAGGGTGTTGCATTTTTCCCCTAGGATTATTCATCCCCGAATGAAGAATCAAGGCATTCATTAGCATGATTTACCATAGAAACATAACCGCAATTATCTTTAACACAGATAGGAAACAAAGATGTATAGGGATACACATACCTTAAGAATAATTATCTAAAGTGGAAAACAAGAATGCATATTAGGACTTTATCAACTTCCCAAGTTAATTCTTCAGCCTTATGATTCCTTCATAGAAATTTCATCGAAGCCATATTCTTAGTTCTTAAATAATAGACTATCTAATCATAAATCTCCATCAAAATTTCTCCATACAACAAAGAATCTAATATAGCTACACTCTCCAAAGGGACAACCAAAGAAGGATCACCCACACACTTTTTCAATATCGAAATATGGAACACCATATGAATGGAAGCCAAACTTAAAGAGAACTCTGACTCATAATCAACATTTCCCACTTTTCTCACAATCAAGTATGGGCTAACATATCGGGGACTAAAAATATGCAATCACCAATAACAAATTCCACCTCTCTTTGCCCCATATCTGCATAGGACTTTTGGCGACTTTGGACGGTCTTAAGACTATCCTAAAATACCTTAGTTTTGACCCTAAGAAAATTCTTAAACATTGAGCTTCTGGACATCATACGACTTATGGTTACTAGTTATATGATGTTGTAAGGGTTAGGGTCCCTCCTTTTATATGTAAGTCAGTGTCTTTTGGTTTGTTTCTATCCAAGGTATCAAATGGACATCTTGCCTATCATAGGTTAAGGTATGAAGTATACATAGTGAGGTCGTATGATATCCTAAACTTAGGCTAGTGCATCCTATCTAAGGTATGGGTTATAGTGTACTTCTAATTTTTTAGGATAGGAATTAGACCTTTATGGTCGTTGGTCGGTATGGAGGTCCAAGATTATGTTAGGGTATGATATATGGGTATCACTTGCACCCTAGGGTACGGTAAAGGGGGGATGGGTCATACCCTTCTGCTCCAAGATTTTAGCTTTTAAGCTGAGGGTATTTAAGATATTTCTCACCCTAAAACCCATAAGTCCCCATAGCTTAAAACACATTGTTTCCCCTTATAACCTACTATTGATTGATCAAACACTCTAAAAACACTCTTTAAACTCTTTCTCTTTAATATTAGGTCTAGGGATCTTCAAAGGTATTCATCTTGAGGTCAAATAGTCAAGTTTCTTCTGTGAATCTTCTTGATTAGACTTGCCAGAACAATTGATATATAAATAAAGAATCTGGTTTGACATGAAATGGATATATCCATATATATCTGACTCATATTTATGAGATGATTAAATATGGCAAAAGCTATACCAAGAATTAAATCACATAGGAATGGATGTATTGGTTCACGTTAAGGTGAGCGTAGAGTACCAAAGGGAGTTATTCATGTTCAAGAAAATTTCAATAATACCATTGTCACTGTTACAGATGTACAGGGCCGAGTAGTTTCTTGGTCCTCTACTAAGGCATGTGACTCTTCCCTCATTGTTAGTCCTCCAATATCATTTGTTTCAAAGTGTGACTATGATTCTTAAATAGTGGTTTTGAAAACCAAAATTGAGTGTTTTATTGCATATGAGTGATTATTATTTACTCTTGGTTTAACTTGTGTTCAAACATTTTTTTTTATGGTTTACACATATGGGTGTTTGGTAATTGTGGTCTAACAAATGGGTCATGGGTTACCTAAACTTGATGGTTTTTACCTTGATTTTGGCTTTGATAATAGTATGCCATTAAAGTGTTTGTGAAAATACCTAAGAGAATAAACTAGTCATATGTTAATGATGTTTTGAATAAGGCATTGGTCTATGAATATGAATAGTTAGCAAATGGTTTTGTGAAGACTCATTTGTCCGTGTAATGATATAAATGATAACCTTGGTGGTTTAAATTGTTAAATGGGTTTGAGTCCTAAATATTAACTTAATTTATATCTTTGTTAGACAATGGGTTTGAGTTCCTAAACATTGGATTGAATAAGTGTCTTTGTTAGAAAATGGGTTCGAGTCCCAAAGACAAATGAATTCATGGTTGTTTGATAATGGTTATGACATGTGGTATACTTGCAAGTAGTGTTGGTATGACGATACCAATTAAGTGCCTTTGATAAGTAATTGACTTAATGGTTGTGTATGTGGAATGATCGTTTTAAATTGGGCTTTAAAGCAAGTTGTGTAGCCGGGCAGTGAAAGTAAAGTTTGACCGACTAACTCTAGAAACCGTACTAGTCGGTGTGGGTGTCTTATGATCAGGTGGTTCGAGTCCCTTGAATTAATATATATGAATGAGAAGTTCAAGTCGCCCATGATATGTGTATTTAGGCTTTAATCACCTTGATAATGTAGGGAGGTTCGAGCCCCCCTATAATGCCCTAAAATCTCTTTCTGAGCTATCACACGATGCTTCAGGCTACAAGTAGCCCTAAGCTAATCCTTTGAGTTTTCTATTACTTATAACACTTACTTTAGGATAAGTAAACCAAGTAATAATCATGTATTATGCCAAATATGGATTGCAATAACTAAAACACATAGTCTGAATGTCAATACTGGACATAATCTAGAAAACTTCAACCACTAGTCTTACGAAGCCTCTACTACTCAAGAACTAGAGAGCTATTGGGACAGATCCCTAACTGACTCGAACTGAAATTGATAAAATGAACTGACATCATAACTAAGAGTCTGGAAATAGGCCCTTGAACCATGAGGACTTACCACTGTGGAAATATAGACAAGGCACTCGGAGACCACTGGCGCTGCTGAGACTAAGTACCTGAACCTACATTATAAGACAATGTAGCACACAGACGTATATGTGGATTAATTATTTAAGGATTTGTTGAGTATATAGGGGTGTATGCATCAAGTAAACAATATCAATAATCTTGGTAAAACCATGCATGCAATTATGAATGACTCACATAGCTTGAATAAGTCTGAAATATAAAGCTCATAAATCATGAATAGTGAAATTTTTAATATAAACCTTCTGAGTCATTATTCTTAGCTCTAAAATTTGTATTCTCCTCTTATTCTTAAATCTTGTAAGCAAAAAGGGAATCTTAAACCATAACTTTCAAACTTATACTTTAACTTATGGAGAATAAGGAACTTCTTTTGAAACTTTAGAAACTCAAAGACTTATGATTATGAAACTTTGGGACTTAGGGAACTTTAGGACTCTTTAGAAAATTGGGAGTTTCTTATATCCGACAAAGACTATGTGAGCTAACATGGAATCCAATTTCTTGCCCGCGTTGGGGAGAGCTATTCTATATTTTCCATGAGAATAGAACCTTAAATTTAATGATCACTATCTTAGCCTCGGGCCCATAAATCTCAATCCTACGGTGGCACGTAGTTCTGGGATATGAGACCTTTGAATCACACCCAACTTGGTACTATATACTACTGCCACACTTAGGCGCATAACTTTTAGGAATCCACCTTAAAATAACTAAAGGGTCTATAATCTAGACCAAATTATTCTTCTCTTAAATTTAAATCATAAGTAGTGCAGATTATTATCTTAGCTTTTGAAAGTACTTATTAAAAGTTGAGATCATAATCTCCTTGTAAACTCATCACTTGTACTTAGGACTCAAAATATAAATCTTTAATACATCAAAATCATATTTAAACTTCATGCTCAAACATCATTTTAAAAAGCTTACAATTATCTCAATCAAGGTATTGAAAAAATAACTCATAATATGAATCTTATGATTTCAACATCTCAAAATTCATGCTTGATAACAAAACATTTACGATCTTCTTAAAATCTATAAAATTCATAAATAGGCATGGAAATATAAACAAAATCATGTAATTCACCCTTTAATCCATGGGAAATCTCAAAACCTTGCAATCAATAATGATGGGTATAAACCCCAACTTCAATTTCATAGAAAATCTCATACTCTATAGAAATTTGTATTTAAATTAAGCCTTTGGGCACAAGGGTGAAAGATTTACCTTTGTTCAAACCCCACATACCTTAGATTATGAATTTAGATGAACTAGCTCACTTGAGACTCTTTTTGGTACTCTTGAGTGAGGGTTCTTGAACCTTTGGAATTTGGAACCTTGAATCTTAAACCAATTTGTAAAAGCTATGGTAGAATCTTAAGGTTCTTATAGAAAGTTTTGGATTTGCTCTTGAGGGTTAATCTTAAGAGAAAACCCTAGTTTTTGGATGCTATGGAGGAATATAACATTTGTGCTTTGAATTTTATGTATTTAGATGTGAAAAGGGTGGAAAAGACCCCAAAGCCCTTTAAAAATGGCTTTATTTCGCTGAACAAAAGTGCGCGATGGCCTAGGCGATTGTCCATCTCTAGCTCAACGATCTATCGACCTTCCCATCGTACATAGCTAGAATGCGATCTTTCTGCCTTGGTTGTGATGGTTTGGGTGACGGTCCGTCGCTAGCTCGATGGTCCATCGGTCCTTTCTGTCACGCTTGGCTAGAAGATGGTTGTACTGCCTCAGCTGCGATAGTTTGGGCGATTTTCCATCGTTAGTTCAATGGTCCATTGGCCCTTTTCGTCATACCTAGGCAGTTCAGACTACTTTCTGTAATTCGGCCATAACTTTCTACCCTGACATCAGATTTTAGCAAAATGGGTATTGTTGGAAAGGTAATTCAATTTCCCATATGATAAAAAGTCGACATTAAGAAAACTCTATATTATTTAAACAATATTTACTTTAGAAGTCATCCCTTCATATTCTATAGATGGTATAAGGCTTCAAGAATGTTTGGGGGATTACAATATCTCCCCCCTTGGTAATGTTCGTCCTCGAATGTTGCTAATTAGGCTAAGTATTCAGAGAAAAATAAGGATGCATAGTTGAACTAAATGTCTTATCGTACTCTATGTCATTCTAGACTCTTGAATACTTCAAAAAGTGCAAGAACTTATACAAGAATAATGACATAGCTGAATTTTTGATTGGAAAGGAACTAAATTAAGGAAGAATAATACCTTCAGCTAGGTCTGCATTTGCGAAGAAAAGGTGTGGGTACTTAGCTCACATGTCTGCTTTTACTTCCCATGTAGTGCCCTCAATTGACTGATTCTTCCATAAAACATTGACCAAGGGAACCTCTTTGTTTCTTAATCTATGGATCTGGTAATCTAGGATCTCCACTGGAATCTCTTCATACGAAAGACTATTCTAAATATCTGAGCTGCTTGAAGGATCAACTACAACGGAATCACCAATGTGCTTCTTAAGCATGGAGACGTGAAAGACGGGATGAACAACTGACAAATCTGTGGGCAACTCAATCTCATAGGATACTTTCCCAACACAACTCAGAAATTTATAGGGACCAACATACCGGGGACTAAGCTTCCCCTTCTTGCCAAATCTTTTCACCCCTTTCATGGGTGAAATATTTAGGTACACTAAATCTCCAACTTCAAAATCAAGGTCTCTTCTTCTTACATCTGCATACGATTTTTGACGACTCTGGGCTGTCTTCAACCTTTATCTTATCAACGTAACTTTCTCCATAGCCTCAAACACCACATCAGGTCCAATCAATGAAACCTCACCCACTTCAAACCAAGCTATGGGTAATCTACATATCCTTCCATACAAAGCCTCAAATGGGGCCATCTAAATACTAGAGTGATAACTATTGTTATATGCAAACTCGATCAGTGGAAAATGCTCATCCAAACTACCTTTGAAATCAAGAGCACATGCCCTTAACATATCTTTCAAAGTTTGTATGGTTTTCTCAGCCTGACCATCTGCTTGCAGATGAAAAGTGGAACTAAGAAGAACTTGGGTACCAAGACCTTCTTAAAATCTTTCCAAAACTAGGAAGTGAACTGAGTACCCTTATCCGAAATGATAGATAGGTGAACTACATGCAACCTGACTAACTCCCGTATATACAACTTAGCATAATCCTTAGTGGTGTAAGATGTATGCACTAGTAGGAAATGTGCTGACTTAATCATTTTATCTATAATAACCCAAATCAAATCATGATAACGACGTGAAAGAGGTAAACCAGTCATAAAATCCATATTCACCTCTTCCCACTTCTAAGTGGGTATACCAAACTCTAGCATTACACTACCAAGTCTTTAGTGTTCTACCTTAACCTGCTGACAAGTTGTACACTTCGCCACGAACTCTGCTATATCCTTCTTTATACCATTCCTACAATAGATTTCTCACAAATCGTAGTACATCTTGGTAGCACCAGGATGAATAGAATATTGCACACCATGCACTTCAGCCATGATTCTCTAACTCAAATCATCAACACAAGGAACACACAGTCTAACCTAAAACCTTAACACTTCATATCCCTTTTTGGAGAAAACCTCTACTTTTTAATCCTTAACTGACTCCTTCAGTCTGATCAAACTAGGATCCATATCTTATTTCTCCTTCACTTTTGAAACTAAGAAGGATTCAGAACTACCTTGAACCCAAATACTACCCTCATCTGAATCAAGAAACCTGATACCCAATTAGACAAACAGTGAACTTCATGAGCCAACTCATTCTTATATTCCTCTACATGAGCAATATTTCCCATCGACAATCTACTAAGGGCATCTGTCATTACTTTGGCCTTGCCTGAATGATACAACATACTCATGTCAAAATCTTTTAGCGACTCTAAAGATCTCCTTTGACAAAGATTCAACTCCCTCTGAGTAAACACATACGGCAGGCTTTTCTGATTACTAAACACATCAACATGAATACCATAAATATAGTGTCTCCAGATTTTCAAAGCAAAGACCACAATAGCTAATTCAAGATCAAGGGTTGGGTAATTCTTTTCATGTGGCTTCAATTGTCTAGAGGCATAGGCTATAACGTTACCTCTTTGCATCAACACACAACCCAAACCAACTTTTGATGCATTGCAATAACCACAAAACCATTATTACCATCAGCCAAAGTTAACACAGGGGTTGAAGTGAGTCAAGTCGTTAACTGTTAAAAACTCTTCCTATAAGAATCTGACCACAGGAACTTAACTTTCTTTTTCGTCAATCGGGTCATGGGAGATGCAATAGAAGCGAAAACCTTAACAAAATAATGGTAATAGCCAGCTAGACCCAAGAAACTTATAATGTTAGATGGAGAGGTAGGTCTAGGCTAATTTCTTATAGATTCTGTGTTTTGACAATCAACTCTAATGCCTTCAGCGAAAACAATGTGACCCAAAAAAGCAACTGACCTTAGCCAAAATTAACACTTGCTAAATTGGGCAAATAATTGATGATCTCTAAGAGTCTGTAGGATAATTCTAAGAGGATCTACATGGTCATCCCCGCTACGGGAGTACACAATGATGTCATCTCTGAATATAATGATAAATATATCGATATACAATTTGAATACCAGATTCATGAGGTCTATGCCGCAGGAGCATTGGTTAGCCCAAAGGACATGACTAGAAAGTAAAAAAGAATATAATGGATCCTAAAGGCTATCTATTGAATATCACACTCCCTTAGTTTAAGTTGATATAGCTGGATTTAAGGTCTATCTTAGAGAAATAACTTTCACCTTGGAGTTGATCAAATAAATTATCAATTCTTGGAAAAAGGTACTTGTTCTTGACTGTGACCTTATTAAGATGACGATAGTCAATGCACATACATAAAGAACTATCTTTCTTTCACACGAACAGGACAGGTGTGCCCAAAGGAGAAATAATGGGCCTTATGAAACCTTTATCTAAAATATCTTTAAGTTGTTCTTTCAACTCCTTAAGCTCTACGGGTGCCATATGATAGGGAGGAATGGAAATAGGATGTGTATCGAGAAGAAGGTCAATCCTAAACTTTATCTCTCTTTAGAGAGGTACCCCTTGGAGATCTTCTAGAAAAATATCAGGAAACTCATTAACTATTCTGACTAACTGAGGATGTACTGAGTTTATGAGTGTGAAACAATATCAATAATCTTGGTAAAACCATGCATGCAATTAGGAGTGACTCACACAGCTTGAATAAGTCTGAAATATAAAACCCATAAATCATGAATAGTGAAATTTATAATATAAACCTTGTGAATCATTATACTTAGCTCTAAAATTTGTATTCTCCTCTTATTCTTAAAGCTTGTAAGAAAAAAGGGAATTTTATACCATAACTTTCAAACTTATACTTTTAACTTATGGAGAATAAGGAACTTCTTTTCAAACTTTAGAAACTCAAAGACTTATGATTATGAAACCTTGGGACTTAGGGAACTTTAGGACACTTTGGAAACTTGGGAGTTTCTTCTAAACGACATAAACTATATGAGATAACATGGAGTCCAGCATCTTTCCCATATTGGGGAGAGCTATTCTACCCTTGCCATTAGAATAGAACCTTAACTTTAGTGATCACTACCTCTTCCTAGGGCTAATAAATCTCAATCCTACGGTGGCACGTAGTTCTGGGGTATTAGACCTTGGAATCATACCCAACTCGGTGCTAAATACTAATCCTATACTTAGGCTCAGAACTTTTAGGAAATCCACCTTAAAATAATTCAAGTGTCTATAGTGAAGACCAAATTATGCTTCTCTTAGCTTTAAATCATAAGTAGTGTGGATTCCTATCATAGCTTTTGAAAGTACTTATCAAAACTTGTCAATGAAGCTTGAGATCATAATATCCTTGTAAACTCATCATTTTTACTTAGGATTCAAAATATACAACTTTATTGCATCAAAATCATATTCAAACTTCATGCTCAACCATCATCTTAAAAAGCTTACAATCATCTCAATGAAGGTATTGAAAAAATAACTCATAATATGAATCTCATGATTTCAACATCTCAAAATTCATGCTTTATAACAAAACATTCATAATTATTTTAAAATCTTGAAAATTTAGAAATTGGCATAAAAATATAAACAAAATCATGCAATTCAACCTTTAATCCATGGGAAATCTCAAAATATTGAAATCAATAATAATGTGTATAAATCCTAACTTCAATTTCATGAAAAATCTCATATTTGTAGAAATTTGTATTTAAAATAAGCCTTTGGGCACAAGGGTGAAAGAGTTACCCTTGTTCAAACCCGACATACCTTAGCTTATGAATTTAGATGAACAAGCTTGCTTGAGACTCTTTTTGGTACCCTTGAGTGAGGGTTCTTAAAGCTTTAGACTTGAAAACCTTGAATCTTAAACTAATATGTAAAAACTATAGTGGAATCTTAAGGTTTTGGTAGAAAGATTTAGATCTTCTCTTGAGGGTTAATCTTGAGAGAAAACCCTAGTTTTTTTTTTATCTAATGAAGGAATATAACGTTTGTCCCTTGAATCTAATGTATTTAGATGTGAAAAGGGTGGAAAAAGACCCTAAAGACCTTTTAAAAATGGCTTTATTTTACTTAATGGAAGTGTGCAACGGCCGACGCAACGGTCCGTCACTAGGTCGAAGGTCCGTTAAACTTCCCATCGTACTTAGCAAGAATGTGATCTTTCTGCCTTGGTTGCGACGGTTTGGACGATGGTCCGTCGCTAGCTCGATGTACCGTCGGTCCTTTGCATCGTGCTTTGCTAGAAAATTGTTGTACTACCTCAGCTGTAATGCTTTAGGCAACGGTCCGTCGCTAGCTCGACGGTCTATCGGCCCTTTCTATCACACCTCGGTGGTTCAGACTACTTTCAGTAATTCGGCCATAACTTTTTACCCTGACATCGGATTTTGGCAAAATGGGTATCATTGAAAATAAAATTCAATTTCCTACACGATAAAAATTTGAAATTAGGAAAACCCTATATTATTTAATCACTACTCACTTTGGAAGTCATCCCTTAATCTTCTAGAGACGCTATAAGGCTTAAGAAAGTTTGGGGTATTACACCCCCATATAGGCATATACAGATTTGGAAATTCTCTGTTTCATGCAGCTACACGTATTAGGGCCCTTACAGCTAGGGAAGAGCTGAGCCAATATAGCCTATGGGTGCTTTGTTCTAAGTAGGTCATGCTACATATCCCTGGTTAATGATTTTAAATTTTATGTTATTCTTATTCCCAATCACAGTAATGTAAAAATATATATGTATATGTGTATTTATGTATTGCATTGGTATATGTATTAATTGATTAGTTTTGAACTATTGGCACTATTTTATCCTTATCCTTGAGCTTTAAAGTTTTATCCCCATGCAATGCAGGTTTTTTCATAATATACCTTCTACTTAGTGATCGAACTTTGGGAACAATATCTGTTGACTTGAAGTGGTGAGCTTCCATACTTTAGAAGTCTCCATTTATAGTTTTAGTTTCTTGTTTTTTCATTGGTTAGTCTTGGATATAAGTTTTTCCTATAATCTGGGGTATTCCCAAATTGGATGTTATTTTGATTTCGGATAGAGGCTTTGTGAGACTACTATAGGCTTGTATGGGTAATGTCGGTAGTGGTGTTATCCTTTGCATTTGTATTGGTATTGGGGTTGATACCATAACCTTATTTTATTTGTGATTAATCCATTTTATTATGGTAGGGATATGGGCTTGGTTATTATTTTGGTTTTGGTTATGGTTGTTGGTTGGCACTGGATGGTTAGACTTGGCCATGGTCATGGACCTATCTTAAAGTATATGAGGTGATTATTACTATATCTTATTAAATGTTTGGAATTCATGTGCCTCATGGTATATGATTGCAGGTTAGATTTCATATCTTAGGTGGACTCTAATTTGGGTCTGGGTATATAATCAAAGGTTGGATTGGTATCAAGGCCCTTTTTCGGGGCATGTCAAGTTGGTCTCAGATCTTTAGGTTCATGGTCAATTGGGATTTCATAAATTCGTGTGGAGTAGAGTCCTTTTTAAGGGTTTGTAGCATACCACACTCATAAGGGAGAGGCTACAAGGCATTTAGGAATGTTTCACTTTTTCATTGTCTTATTTTGAGCTTGTAATGCCTTGATTGTTTGAACTAGAATGCGACACGGTGCTTATGACCCCGAGGGACCACAGGCTAACCATTGACTGATATTTGTACCTGTAAACTGCAATATACAACATAATTGTGCAAAAAATATGAACATGTAGGCCATAAGGTTCAACTGAATAAAAAGCTATCAAAACATAATATCCATATGGGTTAAAGATACCCAAAATAACTTAAAACTGAATCAAATCTGAAATAAATCTAAATACTGAATCTGAAAGGCTCTAAGTACTGTCTGAATAAGGAGTTGAAGGAACATATCTCCAACTAACTCTGTCTAACAAAACTGAGCTAAAATAATAAATAAAATAATATAATATCATCCTCAAATAGATAAGGACTTACTACAATTATGTGGCTGGATACTACTGCTGGTCTGGAGCTCGTGTCTCTAAACCTATGGTGTAACATGAAAGAAAGCACCATAGCACAAATGCGTTAGTACAATTGGCGTACTGAGTATACGAGTGAGGTAGGCTAATGGAAAATGGTTTAGATGCATGAACAATGCTAACTGACTGACTGATGTGAACGTGACAGTGTAAACATACATACATAGTAACTTAGATCGTGAGTACATGATAGCTAAATTTGTACGCTAATACCATGGTTTACTGATTGCTGACATGGCTGAAACTGTAGTTCTAATAATATGGGCGACTGTATCTGATGGAACTATCAATGGTTTACACTATAACTAAATTTGACTGCATCTGACAATCCTTCTATACTTATGTCTGGAGAACTATCTGAGTTCTTTTATTGAGACTGAGACTGAAATTGTTGGAGGTTGTTGTTTAACCGACATGCCCCATATGTGCCATTATGGCTAAGCTGGAAGGGTGTCAATACAGTGCCACTGGTAAGGAAAAAATGTTGGTTACATAGTTCTGGAATGGAAGGATGTCTGCTAAGAATCACACCCTCATATACAAGTGAGTTCCCATCCTTGGGTTCACTCGGTGCTAACTCCTACTCCCATCTGAAGAGATTGAACATGATTTAACTGACTGTACGTGAGTGGAACTTACTAAATTCCATTGACTGATGGAATACTACTGATATCTGATAAATCACTAAGACCATGAGGTTTTCTAAGTCACATGATTGACTGAATTCTACTAAATCATGGCTTGATTTTGTATATCATGAAACATGACATGGCTCTAGGCACACAGCTATAGTTTTCAGGTATGGATACCCTCAGGATTTGATAGAAGTAAACTAACAAAACATGACTTACTTGATCATAAGATTGGATTCCATAATTTACATTATCATAAATAGGGGATATTATACATCATATAGTCCCTCAACATATTAAGCATGGTAGGGAATGCGTAACTATATTTCATGTGCATATTATATATCTCCATTATCACATATGCTTCATACCAAAATAATAGCAATACATGAAAAGCATGGAATTCAGATTAAAGTATATAGCTAACATGGACTTTCCATTTAGACATCATGGAACCATATAAACATGAATATCTAGAATCCTAAGCATTTTATCGAACACCTTGCATGCATTCTTTAAGGCGTAAGTGTGTTTCATAACTTGCACCATTTTACACCACCTAAAGTTCATAGTTTTCAACTAACAAGCATATAAATTCCATGAAAACACCTTTAGATATCATCTTGAAACTTAAATAAAAATCATCAACATGTACATGCTCATATCACCACAAAGAGTTCATAAAATAGTAATTAAAACATGGTTCTTGAGCTCTATAAACAGATTGGGTCGATAGATGAACACTATGTATACCTAACTTACGGTTCTTGACGTTTTTGAACTTGAAGGGTCTGAAATACTTGGATTCTTGAAGAGGATTGGGTCTTGTTCTTGGGGATTAAATTCAAAGAGAACCCCTAGTTTTTGTTTGTGGAATAACAATGAGCAAAATGGCTGAATTCGGACTCATATAGGTATATAGGCGAGTGGTAAGTGAACAAAATACCCCTGTTTAAACGACCTGGAAATAAATTAAATATGGTGTGTTACGATCCGACTGATGGTCCGTCAGACACTAGACGGTCCGTCACTTAGCCTGTCATACGTGGACCAGAAATGGGATTCACTGGATAAGAGTTGACGGCCTGGATGATACTCCATCAACTCGTCCTTCAGTCCTTAACCAGTACGTGGCTCAACTTCCTTGGCTGTGATAATCAAAGTGGTAGTCCATCACTTATGTGGCGGTCCGTCATACCTGAGTGTTTTCAACAATTCCAAGTAAAACGTCTATAACTTCCTCGTCTGATGTCGGATTTGGAAAAAATTGGTACCGTTGGAAAGCTAACTCAATTTCCCATGTGATAAAAAGTGAAAATATAAAAATTACCATGTGTACAAAGATAGTTTTACATTTCAAAGTAAGTCCAAGCATCCTTGAGATGATTTCTAGCTAGGAAAAAGGTACGAGTATTAAAATATCTCCCCCTTGAGAACATTCATCCTCGAATGGAAGTGACTGAGAGGGGAAACAATAATCTGAACATGAGTAGCTGGAACATAATTTTATGACTGAAAAACTAAATGCGTTATACTAAACATGCATATCTGATGCAGGTGTTACAGATTCATAAATGCATGACTGAGGTTCTCACAATGAGAATGCATATTTAATGCATGATTATTTACTGGACTGATACATGTATGCATGACTGAATATGCAATGGTACTTGATACCAAATTTGTGATGGAACATGAACACGAAACAAAGTATCAAGTTGTATTGAATGCTGAACGTGAAACTGAATAAGCTTAAGGAGGACTATTACCTTGAGCTTGATATTGGTTGGCAGAGAAAAAGGTGAGGGTACTTGGTATGCATGTATACTTCCACTTCCCAAGTATCTCCCTCAACGAACTGATTTATCCAAATAACTTTGACTAGAGGGACTTCTTTGTTCCTTATCCTACGAATCTAATAGTCTAAAATTTCGATTGGAATCTTTACATAAGAGAGGTTGTCTAAACATCAATGTTCTGAATAGGGACTACAACTGTTGGGTCACCTATGTACTTCTTGAGCAAGGAGACATGGAAGACCTGATGAACTGAGGCTAGATCTAAAGGCAATTCGAGTTCATAAGCTACCTTGCCGAAGAAAATAAGAATCCTAAAGGGACTGACATAGAGGGGACTGAGTTTCTCTTTCTTTCCAAACCTTTTCACTCCTTTTATGGGACAGATCTTAAGATAGACATAGTCATTGACCTCGAACTCGAGATCCTTTCTACAAACATCTACATAAGACTTCTGTTGGCTCTGAGTAGCCCTAAGTCTCTCTCTGATCAACTGAACTTTCTCTAAGGCATCGAATACCAAGTCAGGACCGATGACCGAGGCCTTACTAACTTCGAACCAACCAACAGGAGATCTACACCTCCTACCATAGAGAGCTTTGAGTAGAGCCATATGAATACTGGAAAAATAGCTATTGTTATATGCAAACTCAATCAGAGGCATGTGGTCATCCTAAATTCCCTTGAAATCAACTGCACATGCCATTAGCATATCTTTAAGAGTCTAAATTATCCTCTCTGCTTGACCATCTATCTGAGGATAAAAGGAGGTACTGAGATGAAATTAGGTACCAAGACCCTTTTGGAATGCTTTCTAAAAGTGAGAGGTGAACTGTGTACCTCTTTTTGAGATGATAGATAATAGAACACCATATAATCTGACCAACTCCTTAATATAGATTTTTGTATAATTCTTGGCTGAATAAGAGGTACAAACTAGAAAGAAATGAGTTAACTTGGTCATTCTATCTAAAATGACCCAAACTGAATCATGCTGATGACGAGTTCTAGGCAAACCTATCACGAAGTCCATATTCACTTCTTCCCACTTCAAAGTAGGAATGGTGAACTCCTGCATAGACCCACTAGGTTTCTGATGCTCCATCTTACCCTGCTGATATGTAGAGCACTTAGCCATAAAATTTGCAACATCACTTTTCATCCCACTCCACCAATAGATCTCCTACAAGTCAAGGTACATCTTAGTGGCGCCTGGATGAATAGAGTATTGTGAACCATGTGCTTCTGCAAGAATTTGCTGCCTCAAGTTATCTACACCTGGAACATACAGAAGACCCTGAAAATGAAGAACACTATCTCCCCTTTGGGAGAAAACCTCTACCTTCTAATCCTGAACTGACTCTTTTAGCTTGACAAGGCTAGGATGCTTTTTGTGCTTCTCTTTCACCTCGAAAACTAAAGATGACTCTGAACTACTCTGAACACATACACCACCCTCTGAAGAGTCGACTAAGTGAACACCTAGTTAGGAAAGATGATGAATTTTGTGGTCTATATTTTTCTTACTATCCTCAACATGAGAAACATAACTCTTGGAGAGTCTATTGAGAGTATCGGCCACAATGTTGGCCTTGCCCGAGTGATAAAGGACACTCATGTCATAATCCTTCAACAGCTCTAACCACCTTCGCTGATGAAGATTAAGGTCTTTCTAAGAAAAGACATACTAGAGACTCTAATGATCTGTGAAGATATATAAATGAACTCTATATAAATAATTCCTCCAAATCTTTAAGGAAAATACTATGGCTGCTAACTCAAGTTCATGAGTAGGATAATTCTTCTCATGGGGCTTTAACTGTCTAGAGGCGTAGGTTATGAACTTACCATGCCACATGAGAACACAACCTAAACCCACTCTAGATGCATCATAATATACTACGAACCCATCTGAACCCTCTAAAAGAGCTAGAACTGGAGCTAAAGTGAGTCGAGTCTTCAATTCCTGAAAACTCTTCTCGCATGAATCTGACCACTAAAACTTGACCTTTTTCTAAGTCAATTTGGACATGGGAGATATAATAGAAGAAAATACCTTGAGAAACTAGCTATAATAGCCAGCCAAACCCAAGAAACTCCTGATATCTGATGGAGATATGAGGTGAGGCTAACTTCTTACCCCTTCGGTCTTCTAAGGATCTACTCTAATGCCATCACCGAAAAAAATATGGCCAAGGAATGCTACTGATGTTATCCAAAATTGGCACTTACTGAAGTTGGCAAATACCTAATGATCCCTGAGAGTCTGAAGAACAATCCTGAGATACTTTGACTAACCACGCTCGGTGTGAGAATAAACAAGAATATCATCTATAAATACTATGACAAACATGTCTAAGTACTGCTTGAACATACGGTTCATCAAGTCCATAAAAGCTGCAGGGGCATTGGTAACACCAAAGGACATGACTAAAAATTCAAAGTGACCATATCGAGTATGAAAAGTTGATTTTCATGGATTTTTTCATAAGCATGAGAGGCTACTTTCCTTGATTAGGGTTGTGGGAACCCTGGTGGATCAACTATGTAAGGGAAGTGGGATCTTTATCTATTCTAGTATAGCTGTGTGTATTGCAATCCTGTGTGTATTGCAATCTTCTTCATATTAATTATATTCCAAGATACTACAGAATCTTGGTAATTACCTATATTCAAGAACGTCCTCACAATGGAGTTTGAGATTGGGAAAAAGATATTACGACAATGATTCAAGGTTATCAACCCTCATTCAATCAACTGAGACTCAAAATATGAGAGTTGTACTGAGGTCATAAACAAGGAAAATTAAGGCGATGCCTTAATACTTACAAGGTGAAGGGTTATATTTATAAATGTGTTCACAAGACCGTTGATAATATGTAAGTTGTTAACTTTGCACGTAGAGCAGCGGGTTGGGAGAATTGAACACGAGAAACTTACAGAGTTGATAAGATAGGGGGAACACAGTATTAGTGTTTGTCTTATTGTTTACACACTCAAGCAGTCAATTTTGTCTATTTATTAATTTTGACTTTAAATCCCTCCATTTACTTTTCTACACTGCTCATCGATTTTGATAAGTTTCAGAGACTATTCCATGTATTCCCTATGGGTTCAACCCCAACCTAGTTTAGGTTATTATATTTGACATCAATTGCAGCATACTTCTTTGGAGTTAGTATTTAGGAGACATCAAATCTTGGCGCCATTGTCGGGGAATTATGGTGTTGAATTATTGCCTAATGTTGGTAAAGTTCACAGGTTTTACTCTTTGTTCTTGGTTGGTTATATGCCGGTGTATGACTAGCACTTGGAGTCAAGGAAATCCCTTACTTCTTATGAATCTAGACCGCAATAGAATTCTACAAAAACCAAGAAGAATGATGGAGCATTCTCATGATGGTGTTCCAAAAAGGGTTTGAGATACCCTCTTCCTATACCTCCCCCTTCTCCAAGTGATCCACAGAATATTTCTAATAGAAAGACAGAGTTGATATTAGCAGAGGCAACTGAATAGTAAGAATAGAAGTTGAGGGGGACCAGTTTTCTTAGCAAGCAGAGCTAGCCAGTCCAAGGCCAATAATTAATTATTCAACAGCACTTGATAGTGATAGTGATGGAGTATGAGGTGGCAAAGCTCTAGTGATCCCAGGATATCAGTATCTACCGCCATATGATAAAGATGAGGATGTGGGTTATGTTGAGCCTATTGAGACAAGAGTGATTAATCTTTCTACTCTATCCCCTAATGTGAAGTTTGATACAACTAGTACATAATTATCCAGTTCCTGAATTTAAAAGAAGTATTTTTGGGGTTGTCAACAAATGATGCAAAAATTTATCTTCCTAATATTATTGGGATCTGCACTTGATATATCATTCTTGGGATGGGTCAGGATGCATTGAGGTATAATTTGTTCCCATTCTCATTGACCAGACAAGCATCATACTTATTGGGGAACTCCGTAGAGGCTCAATCACAGCTTGGAGCGAGCTAAGGAAATGGTTTTTGAACCTCTTCTTTCCACTTACTAGGATGCTACAATTAAAAGATAAAATTTATAACTTCTGGTAGTTTCTTGCAAAATTTATGTATAAAGCATGGTTTCGGTTCAATAAGAGGATAAGCATGGTACCTAATCACCGGATTCTAGGGTCTAATTTATTAGAGATATTCGCCATATCCCTAAATATAAGTTCTAGGGATATGGCTGACACAATCTTTAGAGGTGCAATTATGCATCTTCATTCATATATGGCTGAAGAAATGCTAGATGAGATCTCTATCACTAACAAAGGATGGCACACTAAGGAGGCTGATAGGGGTGCTAGTATGTATGCTATTAGGGTAGCTAGTGACTACAGTGTCAATAATGATTTGGTAGAAAAAAAAGTTGCACAGCTCAAAACAAATATTGGATTGCTTACAAAATAATATACAGCAATGACGGCTAAAAAGGTGAACACAGTATGGGCATAAGGACTTCCAGGACTTATGAGTCTGATACAGATGAGGAAGTAAAGTATTTGGATTAAGAAGTGGTGGGTTTTCAACCCAAAGGGCAAGGAAATCTAAGTCGAAACTTCTGTGTCGAAAGGTATCAACATAGAAGTATAGAGCATAATGGTGATTAGAGGCGCAGAGATTATTATAAAGAGAAGAGTGATAAATATGTTCCATCGGGTAGCTGAGATAACGAGCCGAGAATAGAAGAAATGTTGTTTAAGTTAGTAAAAGGACAAGAAATACAGGAAAGCTACCTTAAGGAGTTTATGGCGGACATATCAGGGCTGAATCAGGAAGTTAAGTTGTATGCCACTGCGATCAAATAACTTGAGTAGCAATTTGGTCAAATGTCAGCCATATTGAATCAATGGTATCCTGGCACTCTTTCCATTAATATAGGGAAAACACAAAGAATGATAATAATTGTCATCCCATTACCACTTAGAGTAGTAACACCACCATAGATCCTCCCATGCCTACTACAGTTGAGCCAATGAATAACAATGTTAATGCTGATATTGAGAAATCATCTGAAGTTGAAGCTAAAAAATCATCAGATATTGAGAATAGTAATAAGAAGGAGAAAGGTAAGGGTAAGGTTGATGATCCAATTTTATAGAGTATTCAAAGACCTCCCCCTCTTTTTCCTCAAAGGCTGAAAAAAAAGCCAGAAAAAGATAATTATCAAAAGTTCTTGTCGATGTTGAAGGAGCTGCCTTTAATTATTCAATTGTAGAGGCATTAGAGCAGATGACTGGTTATGAAAAATTGATGAAAGATCTAGTCACTTGGAAGCATACATTGAGCTATGAGCTCGATGATAATGTACGTCGTTGTAGTGTTGTATCCTCTAGATCATTGTTGTAGAAGAAGGAGGACCCCAGAGCCTTTACCATTCCATATACCATTGGTTCCTTTAACTTCGCTTGAGCCTTACGTAATCTAGGAGAAAAAATCAAACATATGTTATTGGTGGTGTTTAAGTTGTTGGGGTGCTTTTTTGATAATGCACAAGTTACACATCAATTTAAGTGCAAGGAAATCGTTCTCAATATAATTTCCTTACTTTAAGTCGGGGTTGAATCCACAAGGAACAATATGAGTAGTGATTAAATAAGTTCAAAATTAAAGTCACTTGCTAATTGAAAACATATTATACAAATATTTTGGGGGATTTTGAACGTTTTCAAAAGTGTAAGACAATTCTTGGGCTTCTAAAGGACTAATTTGAGACTAAGAATAATAGAGTGCAATCAATTAGGAACGTATCTTAGGGCTCTTCTTTACTAGAGTCAACTAGTGTATGGGTACATGAAAATCAACTTCAAATCTTAGCTAAAATATGCTTGGGTAGGCTCAATTAGGGATTTTAATAACAGTCTTTTAGTAAGACATCAAACTATCACCCACAGATTCTTTTGAATACCTCATGGGTGCAATCAACCAATCATCACAAAGCCACAATGGGCCATCCCTATTTCTAGTATAATGCCCAAGATATAACAATTTCACAACTTATTCTTAGTTCTAAGACAGTAAAAAGGGAATAACTATTATCTATCTTATTTTTCACAAATGCTCATGCCACCTACATTCCTCTTTTAAGAATGATGTAGGATCTAGACTACCCATATCCCTTTTTTAAGGATAATGTAGGATCTAGAATACCCACGTCCCTCTTTCAAGGATGATGTGGGGCTTAGAAAAATTAAGGCTTTTACCAACAAATTCCATTTTATAATCAAACATTTGTGAAACCCAACAACATTGACAAAGAACTAAAGCTAATAATCACAACCCTTACTCACTTGTACCCTATTGTAATATAACCCCAATCGGAGGAACTTGCAACTCATAAAGATAATAAACAAAAATAAACCAAAATCTCCATCAATTTAATTCATGAAAAATAAAGAGAATGAAAACCACACTTTAAGTTCCAATGAATCCTCAATGGGATTTTCCAATTCTTCACTTAGGAGTCGCTCTAATATCTTCTTATCTCAAGATTAGTACAATTTTTATCAAGCTCCAAGTTATATAAAAACCCTAAATTAAGGATAGGATAAAAATATCTAGAATATCCAAAAATCAGAAAGGGTGTAAGGAGAAGTAAGTGTTTGATTCTGCCTTAATGAAAATCAACTATAGCGTTAGTAGAAAAAAGGTGGTGGACTTTTTGATTAGCGACGATGGTACTTTGCTGTACGAAGGGATGTTGTGTGTTCCTGATGTAGATGGTTTACGATAAAGGATCTTAGATAAGGTGCACAAGTTATGTTATGTTTTTCATCCTAGTTCTACTAAGATGTACTATGATCTCAAAGAGATCTATTGCTGAAGTGGCATGAAGCGGGACATAGTTTGTTTTATGTGTAAGTGCATAGTTTTTCAACAAGTTAAGGTTAAGCACATAATTCCTAGTGGGATGTATCAAGAAATTAAGTTTCCTGAATAAAAGTGGGAGAAGATCAATAGAAATTTATTACCAATCTTCCTCGATCTCGAAACCAATTTGATTCAATTTGGGTCATCATGGATAGGATGGCAAAGTCTGTGCATTTTTTTCTTGTGCGGACTAACATTTTGATGGAGGATTATGCAAAGCTTTATTATAAAGTGATTGTAAAACTACATGGGGTGACTTTTTTGATTATTTTCTATCGTGGTACGCAGTTTACATCCTACTTCTAGTGGTTTTTCCAGAATGGGTTGGGAACTAAGGTGAGTCTGAGTACTACTTTCCCTCTACAGTCGGATAGGTAGGCGGAGAGATCTATTTAGATATTAGAAGATATGTGTTAGCCCTCTGTGATTGATTATGATGGCAGTTGGGTAGAGCATCTACCTTTGTTATAGTTTTCTTACTACAATAGCAATCATAAAAGTATTCATGTGGCTCCTTTTGAGGTATTGTATGGTAGGAGGTATAGATCTCTTATTGGTTGGTTTGAGCTCGATGGTGCTGATTTGTTTGGTCCAAATTTGGTTCATCCAGCTATGGAAAAAGTAAAGGTGATTTAGGATTGGATCAAGGCTACCCACAATTGTCAAAAGTCCTATACGGATGTAAGGCTTAGAAACTTAGAGTTTGTAGTTGGGGATAAGGTTTTCCTTATGGTTTCTACTATGAAGAGAGTAGTTCGTTTTGGCAAAAAAGGAAATCTTAGTCCTTGGTACATTGGTCCTTATGAGATTTTACGTAGAGCGAACAATATTGTGTATGAGTTGATGTTTCCATCTAGCTTCAGTTTAGTTCATCCAATATTTCATGTTTTTATGTTGAGGAACTGCATCGGTGATCCATCTTTGATTGTTCCTTTATAGGGGTTGGACATCGCAGATTCTCTGTCTTATGATGAGGTCTCGATTAAGATATTGTTTAGGCAAGTTCGTCGGTTGCAGAACAAGGATGTGGCTTTGGTTAAGGTTCTATGCCAGAAGCACAAGGCAGAAGAGGCCACATAGGAAGTGGGGGAGGATGTGAAATCAAAATATTCTCTCTTATTTTATGCTTCTGATATTCATACGAAAATTATGTGTCTTGAACACATCTTTATTATCTGATTTTGTTAAAGAAAAGGTTAACATCTTTTCCTCTTTGTTTTCAAACTTTGTTAAAGGGATGTTTGATAATGCAAATGACTCTATGTGTGGTTACCCTTACCTTATCCGTCATTCAGGAATGAATGTTCCTAGTGGGGTGACTGAAGCATCCCATGTTTGGACCCTTAGAAAATTTCCTGGAATCTCATTCTTTGGACCCCATGTACCTCATGGTAAGAGACTTATGTTGGGGTAGGAATGGTGAAGTCCTTTCATAAGTTGACCAATGTTAGTTGGTGGGATAGGTTTGGTCACTGGAATGGATACGTCTTAGGGGTAAGTGTCATATGGTTAGATACAAGTCGTATAGGTGACGCGTAAGGTTGACAGTGTTTGATCCCTTTATTTTTACATCCTGCCAGGGATACAAATCATGGGTAAGGATCGTATGTTGAGGTTTCGACTTTGGTGGATTAGTCATATACTAGACAGTATTTGATCCATGGTTGAGGTTTGGTTACGACTGGGTGGGTATCATCCGTAAGGGAGGTTATGACCTTAAGGAGGTCAGTTATGACCCTGTGTCGGGTTTTTATGGGATATATGTGAGGGTATTCTGTACTTTTCCCTACTTACCCTTATAAGTACCAACAATTTCTAATACACTTAGGAGTTTATTTACCCTATTATTTTACACTTAAACACATAGAAACTCTTCCTAAACATATCATATTTCTCTCAAGAGCTTTTGGAGCAAAGAGCTAGGGTTACAACTAAGGGATTACTTTGGGGCTTGTCTTGGTGAATTCATAACATCAATCTTCTTGGTTAAAGGCATGATTCACTTCCCTAATATTAATTTCAATTAAAGGCATGGTTAGATGGTTGATTTTATGGTTTTTCTCTTGCATTATTCAGGCTTTCAACTATTTATTTGGGGGTTTTGATGTTAAATGATTGGTTATGATTTCTAATAGTTTAAATTATGTTTTATATGCATTAACAGTGGTTTTGCACAATTGAATTGCATGGTAATAGTTTAATGGTAATGGAATTTGTTTTTGGTTATATTATGCCCCCAGGGTGTTTGATAAAATTCTCTTAAAGATATGTTCATTTCATTGACTTATTATAATGGAACACTTGCATGTTTTCGGCCTATATATGAAATCCTTAATGTTTTTCAGTGGTTTATAAAGGCTTAAGAATAATTGGTTATGCTTGTGGAGAACATGGTAGTCTCCCAAGTGGTTTAATATGGCTAATGACAGGACACTTGACTGTCCCCTTAATCAAAATGATTTGGCTATGGATAATGCTTGCAACTATGCTGGTATGATGATACCATTACTTTATTGAATAACCTTGGTTTGTAAAAGGATAATTGGATTGTTTGTACTTGGTTTTAATTAGGCATTAACGGCGGGAAGTGTAAGCTAAATTGTGGAAGTTGGAGGTCCTAGGGGATCAAAAACTTACACTCATATTTGCCGATATGAGGGGTCTTCGATGGCAACATGCAAGTGTCACATTTTTATTAGAGGGATGCACTAGTCATACCAGGGATATTTCCTTATCATTTGGCTACACGTACAGGGATCTTTTCAGCAGGGGGAGCTAAACCCATATGTCCTGTGGGTGGTAGTATGGCTAAGCTACACAATCCAGGTAAAGGTTTTATTGGCATGCTAAACCCGGTCCCTTTTCCCAGCGCTTATATATAAGTATGGCCGTTATTATTTGATGGTTTTCACTTGGATTTGATAACTGCCATTACTTTATCCTTATCCTGAGTTTCATGCTAGTGTTCACCCACTAACCCGTCTACCGGTATCTATATACCTATCCAATGTAGGAACCAGCCATTCGACTCATCCTTAATAGTACTTGATTTTGGGACAGGTTATTATACTGAAGTGGTCAGCTTTTATTCTTTCAGAAGACACCACTTCATGTTGGACATTCTTTGACATTTTACTTTCTTTTCAGATATAGGTTTCGGCCATAGTTGGGCGCATATCCCATTTAGATATTTGTATTATTTTTTATAGAGGCTTTGTGGTACTTCTGTGGGTTAGTATGGGCGGGATTGGTATCGTTGTTGTCCTCAGCATTGGAATAAACTGAGCGGCTGGCATTAGTGGACATTATTTCTCATTCTTCCATAGTACTACATTTTTTGTTTGATTATCATGTTATGTTTGATATTTTCTAAATGGTTTGGCATGGTATGAATGGTTGGTTTAGTATGGTTTGACTCAGTTGGGTTGATCATGGTTGAGACCCTATCCCAAAGTCTTCATGAGAGAATTATACAATATTTTTAATTCCATGTCCTTATCAACCCAAACTCCATGCCCACAGATCAAAGCATAATTTCCCCAATTAAATTTATATTATGAATACAATTTCCAACCAAAGTCTACTACTCTCATAACCTATATGGTTCCTAAGCTGCTGCAACAAGTAATATACACCACAAATATTCCTTTTTACACATTTTGTACGATAAATCATCTAATAAAGAAGCAACTAAAAGAGCAATCAATCAGCAACTATTTAAACAATTACTTTGAAAATTCAAACCCACTTGTGCTGCCTTTATTCATGATCTACATCATTACATATGGTTTGATTAACCATTTACTAGTTCTATCATACATAATTCATTTCCCTTAAGGAGTTTTAAAGTAAAAGGTCTTATATTTCTTTCATTTAAGATCCCAAACCATAAAAAATCATGTTAGGAGTCGTTAGCTAACAATCTATATGTAATTATAGATGAAAATACACATACCCATAAGTTTTCCCTATATTTTCATGAACCTACGAGTCTAACCTACAAGAACTTCACCATAATTCTTCACTTTAATAATTCTAAAGATAAATAGATAAATCAATGTTAAAATGAAGTAAAACTCTTACCTAAACAAAGAATTTCTATCCCAACCATGAGAAAATTTCTTCTACAAAGATTTAGAACAAAATTTTAGAGTTTGTAAATTGAAAATAAGCAAAAAAATAGACTTATATACTACCATAATCCCACTATAGCAGCCTGAGTCCTGCTATAGCAACGTTAAATTTTTGGTTCAGGTAATCTGTAGTAAAATGGTCATAACTCTGATGTCAGCTTAATGACTAATTAGTGGCTATGGATATAAGGGTTAAAGATAACAATGGTTAAAGATAACAAGTTTATAGGTATTGGGGCTTATAAATTATTATATTCTAGGAGGAGTAATTGTTAAAGTTGATTCTCATTTAAACTATTATTGAAACAAAATCTATAAGGACACTTTTAACATAACTCTATGTTATTGGCATTGTATGGCCTTAATTCATATTTACTACACTCTCATACTAAAGAATTTATCCTAATACCATTAAATAATAATATCATTACGTGTTTTCCACAGATATTCTTAGTAAAGACGGAACTAGTTGTTATAAAGACGACATAAAAGAAGAAGGCAGTATGTCTATTTGTTCGAGCACATAGCACTATCGTCCCTAGATACACAAGGGTCCTATAGATGCTCAAGGGTAATTTAGATGCACAAATATAGACTTGGACACATAAGTACTTTATAAATGCATAAGTTCATTCTTGTACACACAAAGGACCTCTTGGATGCACAACCAAACTGGACATCTTTTAACTAAGCTACTTTTTGAATTAGCCACTTTTAGCATAAAGTTGCAGAGGTTAAAAAGTGAATTATTTATTTGTCCTTTTATTTTGATTTAGAATGCTTTTGATTTTTATAAAATTACCTCAAAATTTAGCTTAATTGAGTGCTTAGATTCATTTAGTTCATTAGGTGAGCGATAAGGAGTGAAATCTTGCTTTCTTGGGCAACTTTTTTTGTTTAATCAATCTAGAAGTTTTCCATTTGTGAATCAAATTAGTTTCTCTTCAATTGGCTTAACTAGGGTTCATTTTGACCAACTGGCAGGTGAAGGTACTTTCTTTTTAAGCCCTTATTCCTTACTTGAATTTCAACCAATTATGTATTTGTGTTTGTTTTTAGATTTTCTATATTTGAATCTAATTTCTATATTCCATTCATATTACCAAGTGACTTTAGATAGTATTTTGGAAATTGGAAATAACTTTGGCGAGCTATAGTACCATTATGGCAAGCATAAGGATTAGTTTAGTAATAGAGGCCACATTTAGGCTTCACTGGCATTCTTTAAAGTTCTTTTGGGACATAAAAGTCTATGTTTGTAAAGGCGCGACCATATATGGTTTACTTTGATTATTTCATTTCTTAGTTTTTGATATTGAAGATTATATTACTCTAAACTTGCATCTTTCTAGTGAATAGTGTTGAGTAATATTTTAGTGTATCTTAGAGGAGCATTTATGACTGGAATCTCTTGATTTATCATTGAAACTTATTTTATCTTATAGAACATAGACTTTTTCAATTATTATGTCATTTGGTTTCTCTGTAATTGTTAGAGTTTAGTTTATTATCGGTTAATTGGATCTAATTAGGAGGTGAAGGTACATAATACTTTGTTGTCCATAATCATGCTTGATTATTGATAATTCTGCATATATTTTTGTAAATTTCAATCTACGTTAATCTGATTATATTCGTCGAGCTAAAATCGTATCATTTGGTATTTGAGCTTAGGATAGAGAGTTGTATTTGTTGCATTCAAATGCATACACAAATGTATGTTGTCGTACAAGTAATATAGGATTGAGAGAACAAATATTCTACCAATAGGAGCTTGTCGATTAACCATTTGTCTAAACAAAACTAATATTTATTACTTATTATTGAAGTAAATCCCAAAAGATATATTTATAAAGTACGTAAAATACGAAAATAACAAGAAATTAACTAATGAAAAATTAACCAAGGTGAAGAGCATATCTTACGCTATGAATGAATGAATAGATCTAGGACTACAAATTTGCAAACAATCTTGTCGAGTATCAACTTTATAAACTTATTGCTTTTCTAGTGGGTAATTTATGGGGTTGATTAAATGATCATAGACTTTTGAACCTTTAATTGTCTCTCTTAATTGATGTCACAACTACATTATTGAGACATCATTGAATAGGGATATGATAATATAATCCGAATGCATTTATATATCTTTCAATTTTGTTACCAAGTAAAGCAATCTAGGTATATTCCTATCCTAGCCACAAATCAATTTTTTATTTTACATAAATAATGACTTTACTCACAATATTCTACATTCTGTCTCATTGATTCTTCTTCTGAGTTCATAATAAGAACATAAATTTATTTTACGGGTAGCTAATCATTAAAATAGTAATCACAAGAATATAAAAACAACTATAATCATAATAAAATAAATCAAATCAAGTGTTACTAAATAATCACGTTGTCAACTACCATAATCCTAGAATGAGACATTTTATTCCACATAGACAAGGATTAGTTACAACAAATCATTTAAAAATAATGCAAAAATAAAAAATGAAGGAGGAAAAAAGATGTAAGAAAAATTCTCCAACCTCCACGACGGCTTCTAGCTCTCTCTAGGTAAAAAATTCTGTAAAAAGTATTTTTTGGAATATTCATAAATATTGGAGAAATTCAAAAATAAAATAACGGAATACAAAATAGATTGGATAAAAATAAATACGAAGTAATCCTTATCCATGTCACGGAGGGAACACGGAGCAACTGGCCCATGTAACAGCAATATGGCAGACAACATAGAATTTCGACTTCACGTTAAAGTTTGTTTATGTTTAATTTTTAATTACATGAATTTTCTATGTGTCCAAGTTATATCCACATTTGAATTGCAAATTCAATTGCAATTACCGACTGAAATTTATAATATTATATCAAATTTAATCCATTAAGCTGTCAGCTTCCATTTTTTTAATTGTTCTCCAAATCATTTCATCTACACAACATTTTAATCGTACACAAAATAAAATATTAGGCACAATTTATAAAATTAATTCTCAAAACTAAATAATAAAAATACTAAATTTGGGATAAATAATGACTAGATAATATAATATTTGTCTCACATCACAACCCAACACTTAGATTCTTGCTCGTCCTTGGGAAATCATTAAAGCTCATCAAAATAAATAAAGCTAGGAATGCCACCACTTTGATTGATCAAGAAATTAGACCATATATCAATTCACAACATCATGTGAACTTCCCTATTATTATGCAAGGAATACAAACAAAAAATAAGTTACTAACATTCTTACCTTAAAGACAGACTCTAACTCATTAAATTTAAGCTCACTCACCTACTTCATCAAAGAAAGCTCATAACATCTACTATCTATCATAAAACAAGTGCCCTCACAATAAAAAATAGTCAAAATACTCAAATTAATGATTTGAATATAATTTAAGTACATATCACCAATGCACAACTCTCGCACTAACAAAGAATTCAAATTTCTGCAAAAAGAACCATAGGCTTTCTGACTATGTACATCTCCACTAATTATGCATGGTTTAATAGAATCAAACAAGACTTTAATAAATTTTGATGATGACTAGGATACTGGTATAAAAATAATATAAGAATGACTTGCACTTCCTTGAGCCCTTTGCACTTTTAGATGTCATCATCGAATATTTTCTCAACCTATTCATTTTCAGCCTTTCTTCGACAATTATTACACTATTAATGTCATAATACAAAGATTATTTCAATCTAATTTTTCAATAAGACTTTTTTCACATGGAGAATAGGTGGCCTCAAATTTATCACCTATGTTTTGCAGATGATGTCATTATCTTTTACTCAGTTTATAAGGTTTCTTTACAGTTGATCATTAAGCTTTTAGATACTTATGAGGTATTGTCTGGACAACTTATTAAAAAATTTAAGAGTCACTTCATGGTTCCTTCTAAAATTCCTTAGGGAATTGTAGTCTGAATCAATAACGTCATTGGTTTCTTTTAAAAGGACCACCCTATCACTTATCTTAGATGTCCTCTCTATATTGGTGGTCCAAGAATTATCTACTTCTTAGATATAGCGGTTAAAGTGTTCTTTAGAATCAGAGGTTAGGAAGGTACGATCCTTAGCTTTTGAGAAAGACCTACACTTATCAAATTTGTCCTGCAATCTTTTCTAATTCAAATTTTTTCAGCAGCTTCTCCACCATAAAGAACTATTAAATAGATCAAAAGATTAACTATAGAATTCTTGTAGGTATGAAAATGAGACAAGAAGAAATATCAGTGGACTTTTTGGTGAACTTTGAGTTTTTCTTATGATAAAAGAGGTAATCGTGTGCAACAACTCTCATGTGTTTTCTTAGCTTTATAACTCAAAAGTAGTGGATTTTCAGAGCCATGAATACTCAATGGGGTAGCTTATCGGAGTTAAAAATTATCAAAAAGCTAATCTCATTATAAGAAAATGGCATAAGCATCACATTTTTGTATCAAAATATTTGATAAGAAATAATCACATTGCTAAGGAACATATCTAGTTAACCCTTCAGTCTGGTTATTATTGATTTTGGTGGGATAACTCTCTAGGTATTGGATCACTTTCATACCACGGTAATAAAATCAATAGACCAAACAACATTTTGTTTTCTAAGTTTTTGATAAATGGACACTAGAATGAAGAACTATTAACCCAAATCATCCCTTCACAGATAATTCAAAGGACCATCAATGCTTAGCTTAATTCCTTGAAGGAGCTCCTGACCCACCGTTTTGGAGTCACAACTCGTTGTAATTTCACTTGTACATCTTCTAGGGAATTGGTAAGATAAAATAAGACAAAACTATGACTAGTACCCTTACTTGGCACAGATCTATTCCATTCAAAGTGTCCTTTCTTCTCTGGAGAATTTGAGATCCAAAAATCCTACTAATAAGAAGATTACTACTTTTAAAAGTGAACAAGAAGAATGTTCTTGTTTCTACAGAGATAGTTTTAACACAGTTTATCATATTTTTCTATCTAGTTGCTTTTCTTTGGACATATGCAAGATTTTTTAGGTTCTTTCGGAATTTAATATAACACTATTCCATTAATGAATCAAATTATGGAATGGTAGACTACTAAGACCAATAATGAGGGTCAAACACCCATCCTTCAAACTACAACTTTCTTTGTTTGCTGGAACCTATGAAAGAACAGATGTTCTAGTAAAATAGTGATAATAAGCCCCACTCTACTAGACTTACTTACTCTATTTTCAAAGACATATCACTTCTTCTTACCATCACCTTTCCTTATGTCACTTGGCCTAACCACAGGATAAACTTGATCACTATGATTAAGAAATGTCAACATAAGATGAAAGTAACAAGGGTGTATTGAATCAGACTTTCTTATTCTTGGGTAAAAATTAATAGAGATGGCAGTGCACTCAATAATAAAGGAAACATATGAGATATAAATATACTTAGAGACTTTAAAGGCAACTTGATCTTTGTTTTTTCTTTCCCTTTTTGCATTTGTAATACCCCACATTTTGGACTAGAATAAAAATCTGTCATTCCTATGTGTAGACATTTCAAAAGCCTCAAATCCTATGTAAATTTAGTGTGTTAATCAATTATGTAGTGTGGGAATCTATTTGAGCATGAATTTAGATCATAGATATTCCCTAACTCAAGTACAAGTTGAAAGCTTTCCTATCGTTCAAGTTTTAGTGAGCGTCAAAACTTGGTTCAACTTCAATCGGGCATAAATCCTTGTATATATTGAATTATAAGGACTACTATATAACAAATGAAATCTCTTTGAATTATCTTTCTAATGATACCAATTTCGCTCAAATACAACATCCAAGCAAAAAGTTTTTACTTTGAAAAGTGGAGTACGTCGCCTAACGTAAGGTGTACGATGCAAAACCTAAAGTATACCATAACGTGTGCAACGCACAACCTAATATGAGCAATAAGGTGTACGACGCACACCCTAATGTGTGTGATATAGTGTGCGCCTTACATGTTGTAGTCTAGGTGACTTAAACAATCCATTTTTAGGGCAAAATGGTCCTTTTCCTACCCCTATATAATGCCTAAATATGGAATTAAGCCCTTATTTCACCAAAACATATTCTGTCTCTCAGAATCCTCACAAGAACATAAGCTAGGGATTTCACAGGAGATTCACGTTCAAAAAATTCTATCCATCAACCATCATGTAATTAAGAAATAAGGTATGCATAGTGTTCATCCATGGATCCCTTTCATCCGTGGAGATTAAGAACCATATTTTAAATAATAAATTATGATCTTTATGTTGTTGTGTTTCAAGATGGTATCTAAATGTGTTTCCAAGAAGTGTATGGGGATGTTAGTTGGAAACCCATGAATTTGGGTAGTTCAAGATTTCTAAATTTGCTAAGTACACCTATGCTCAATATTGTGCATGTAAGGTGTTTGATAAAATCTCTAGAATGATAAAAATCATATATTATGAATTAGGGGTAAACTATATGATAAACTCATGCTAGTCTATTATGTTCAAAGAGCTCACTTGTCATTGTTGTGCAATATATGTGTTAATGGAATGTACATGATGATTGGGGAATGGATGCATAGTGTGTCTATATGCCTTCCGTGCTATGAACAAGATCATGATTTTGAAGCATTACATGAGTTATCCCAAAATCATTACAATATGAACTAAATTTTATATATTTTCCATTCCCTTTTACTTAAATAGTTTTCATGCTATTGTTATGAACAGTATATATTGTCGGAATACCCATGATATTAGAATATGAGATTCATGACTTGATTATAATAATTCCTATTCATGTAGATATTATGATTACCATGTACTTCATGAAATCCCTCACTCATGTATTATGGATTGTTATTGATGGTCATGTACTCAAGAAAGTCAAGTTGTGATAGTTTCTTTCCATCTAGTCCTGCAGGTACTTGAACCCAAAAAATATAGTTGTATGCCTAGAGCCATGTCATGTTATCATGATACTCACAGTCAAGCCATGATCTATAGAATTCAGTCAATCATGTGACTCAGGAAAACTCAGTATCTCAGTAGTCCAGTAATCTTAGTAATCTCAGTGCTTAATAAACCTCAGCAACCTTAGTAGTCATAGTTAATCTCAGTAACTTCAGTACTCTCAACCAGTCCTCAGAACTTAGTATATTCCGTCAGTCATCGGAATCCTGTAAAGTTAGTTTAGCTCTGCTAAAAAATACCACTAGTATCAGTTTAGCTAATTAGTACAGTTCAGTTATTCAGTTTAGTTTAGTTATTCAGTTCAATGTCCTTCAGATGGGAGTAGAAGTTAGCATCGAGTAAACCAAAGGATAGGAACTCACGTACCAGTTCAGGGTATGATTCTTAGCAGTCATCATTGTGTTCTAGACCTACGTAGACAACATAGGTTGAGACATATTAACCTATCAGATTAGGGTTGATGAGATGGCTTAACCTATCAGTTTAGGGTTCCCACCATTCTCATTTGAGTACCTTCCAGATAAGGATCACTCATAGCTGTCCTCACTAGTGGGGCGATATTGATATCGCTCCAGTTGGGGAAGAGACTAGAACCGAACTTAGCTGCATGCATTATTGGGGCATGTCGGTTAGACAACTACTTCCCACAATCTCAGTTTTAGTCCCAGTCTCGATAAAAGAACTCAGATAGTTCTTCAGATTTTAGGACTGTCAGATACAGTCAACTCAGAAAAAGAATGAAACTCAGATGGTTCTTTTAAATTTACGGACTGTCAGATATAGTCACCTATGCTATCAGTTATAATAGTTCTTATAACTCATGTTATTAGTCACATCAGTTATTAGAATTCATAATATCAGTATTCAGCTTCAGGACTATCAGACACCGTCAACTAGACAAATTTTTCATAATCAGAACTATCATATACAGTTATTTATGAATCAGTAACATAGTACTAGTCCCTCAGTATTTAGTAATACAGTATTATTTCCTCACTTATTAGTGATTTACATACTCATTATTTAGTTTCAGGACTGTTAGATAATCAATCAGACTAGTTTTTCATAATTCAAACTATTAGGAATAGTCGTTCATCAATTCAGTATCTCAGTATCAATACACTCATGTTATCAATATTTAGACTCAGTAGTCAGTATCTCCATTAGTTTAGTTACAGTTATGTATACATCTATGCATTCTCATGTTCATATCAGTCAGTATTGTTCATGTATATAACCTTTTGCATTTAGCATACCTCACTCGTATACTCAGTACATTCAGACGTACTGACGCATTTGCGCTATGGTACTTTCTCTTATGTTACACCATAGGTTCAGAACCACGAGCTCCAGATCAATAGTAGTATTCCAGTGTTCAGAGTTTGTAGTGAGTTCTTATTCGAGGACTATATTATTATTGCTTCATTTACTATTTTAGTTTAGTTGCTAGATGGAGTTAGTTTGGGACATGTCCCATCAACTCCTTATTCATATAGTTTAGAAAATTTCCAGACTATAGCATGTCAGACAGTTATTTCAGATTTATTTTGGTATTGTTATACTTTTTTAGACATTGTCTTATCAGATGTTTATTTAGATTTGAACCTTATGGCCATTCAGTACATATTTCTACATTTTCATGTTATATTATGCTGTGTACAGGTATAGATGTCAGTCATGGGTTAGCTTGTGGTCCTTCAGGGTCATGAGCATCGTGTAGCATAAAGCGTGTGTTATGCAACACACTTATGTACAAGAGGCTATGAGATGTTTTAGGAATAGTTTCCCTTTATTTATGTCTAAGATCTTGCTATAGCAAGGTTCTCTAAGAAACTCATATAGATTATCATCATGCTAATGCCACCTTACTTTCAAGGTAACTAAAATAGTGAAGCTCAAGTCCTAAAGATAGGGATTTCTCAAATAGTATCCTATCAATTAAGTTATGTTCCAAAGTTGTTCGGATCTCTTTCATGATCATGAGAACTCATTATCAAACCCAGATTTAGATATGCCATTAGATCCCTTCTCAAAATTCTATGATGGCATGTGACCTAGAGTTAGAAGCATGAACCCAGGAGTTTAGCAGTAGACAAGTTGGGATACGATATCCAGATTAAATAGATTATGTATTCATGGGGATAGTTGTGCTATAATGAATCAATAGTCTTGAACAGTGTGAGTTAGAAATTTAAGTTGATTGACTTGAAATTAAGCATGAAGGTATGAATATGATATTAGTAGTATGTGAGGAAATAGAGGCAGATAATGTATTTAGTAAGGCGAGCATATGTTGATCAGAGTGTCAGTATATGATGATAATTTTAGTGTAGTTCAAAGATTAGTTTAGTGTTCACATACTTATGATGATGGCTTAAAGCTAAAGGAGAGATGATAGATCAAGTAACCAAGTCAGGATTTTAGATTCCAGTAGTAGTGCCAATATATATAGAAAAGATGTTAGGGAAGGAGATTCCCGATCCATCCTTATCTCACCGTAAAGTTTTGTACTTCAGTCAGCATAGTACCTATGTATGCTTAATGTCTCAAATTCCATGGATATAGCTTATGTTCATACGTATTCCATAGAATTAAGTGTACTTTCAGTTCCCAGTATAGGAAGTTTAGTTCTAGATCACTCAGTGTTACAAAGCATGTTCCATGAACTCAGAAAATCCAGACTCAGTTCATACAGCTCATGACTCATGTACACATATTATGCTCCCCAGTATACTCTATTTCTATGACTTATGCTATGCCGCCACTGATCAGATAAATCTAGACTATGTTATGTATATCCTCAGTTCAGACCTTTTTGGTAAATCCATATTATTGACATTCTATTCCTTAGGTTTCATTCATGTGTCAAATTCAGTCAGTATCAATTCATGTTTTAGATACTCCTGGTTTAACCCCTTCAGGAAGCTCTCTTTATGAGAATAGTGTAGTGTTGAGAAATTGCTTAGATGGGAGAGAGTTAATGTTTCATGTTAAGAGTACATTATTGCATGCATGTTTTATACGAGGTTGTAGATACAAAGATAGGCTTGAATATCCTATTAGTATGTAAGCAAAGGTCTAGGAAGAGGTAGTACTTAGAAATTGGAAAAAAGTTTAGAGTGTGAATGTATACTCAGATCCTTGACTTATGTCAGCCTTTATTATGTGACTATCATAACTCAGTTGTTATCTCAGTTACAGTTTTAGTACTCAACACTCAGTAATTAGTGCTCAGTCTCAGAATTAAGCACTTCAGTATTAGTCAAAACCTCAGTTTTAATATTCAGTTATCGGGACCCAACATTTAGTTCTAGTATAGATCCCAGTTATAGTTTTAAGTTATAGTGTCAGCTTCAGATCTGTAATCAGATCAGAAACTCAGTTCAGTTCAAGACTTGCTTGACCTATGCTATAGTTATCAGTATGGCTGTCAAGTGGGCCGGGCCGGGCCAACTCGAAACTGGCCCGTGTTATTTAACCGGGTTGAGGGCCGGACCGGGGCCGGGTTGGGTTCTAAGTGGGCCGGTTCGGTCCAGGCCCAACAGTAAAAAAATTGAAAACCACCCTAACACGGCCCACTTAACCCAACCCGGTCAAACCCGGTCAAAAATATAAAAAAAAAACTTTTTTTCAATATACATTATATATACCCACCTATATACATTATAAATACGTTTAACAATATATATACACTATATATGTAGTATATATTACATTAGAATTTAAAAAATATATACACATATACACAATTACACATATATACGCACCATCCAAATATATATGTACTACTTTAAACTTTAAAGTTTAAATAAAATATACTACAATATATATATATATATATATATATATATATATAAAAAAAAAAAATTAGATATATATACACATATTTACATTAAATATACATGTCTATAGAAGATCTATTCACATAAATACACTCTATTCTATGTATATGTAATACTTTAAATGAGATATACTACAATATATACATTGCAATATATATTTGTATAGTTATATACTAATTTATAAAATATATACACATGTATATGTTAAATATACACGTCTATAGAAGATCTATTCACATAAATACACTCTATTCTATGTATATGTAATACTTTAAATGAGATATACTACAATATATACATTGCAATATATATTTGTATAGTTCTATACTAATTTATAAAATATATACACATGTATATGTTAAATATACACGTCTATAGAAGATCTATTCACATATATACACTCTATTCTATGTATATGTAATACTTTAAATGAAATATACTATAATATATATACATTACAATATATATTTGTATTGTTATATACTAATTTATAAAACATATACACATGTATACGTTAAATAAACACGTCTATAGAAGATCTATTCACATAAAAACACTCTATTCTATGTATATGTAATACTTGAAATGAGATATACTACAATATATATATATTACAATATATATATTTGTATAGTTCTATACTAATTTATAAAATATATACATATATATACATTATATATACACGTCTATAGAAAATCTATTCACATATAAACACTCTATTCTATGTATATGTAATACTTTAAATGAGATATAGGACAATATAAATACATTGCAATATATATTTGTATAGTTATATACTAATTTATAAAATATATACACATGTATACGTTAAACATACACGTCTATAGAAGATCTATTCACATATATACACTCTATTCTATGTATATGTAATACTTTAAATGAAATATACTACAATATATATACATTACAATATATATTTGTATAGTTATATACTAATTTATAAAACATATATACATGTATACGTTAAATATACACGTCTATAGAAGATCTATTCACATATATACACTCTATTCTATGTATACACACCATTGAATGTATATATACTACTACTTACAAAATATACTTCAATATATATAGAAATACTTATATGCTAATTTATAAAACATATACACATGTATACGTTAAATATACACTTCTATAGAAGATATATACACGTGTATACGCACCATTCAATGTATATATACTACTACTTATAAAATATACTACCTTATATATACATTACATTATATATAGATATACTTATATGCTAATTTATAAAACATATACACATGTATACGTTAAATATACACTTCTATAGAAGATATATGCACAAATATACAAAACATATGCTACTTAATATAATAAATTAATAATATTTGGTAGTAAATTAATAATATATTAGAAGTAAATTTTTAATTTAAAGTAGAAAACTAGAAATTCAATTTAAAATATTAAATCGTTAAATGAAAAAAAATAAAAAGCAAGGACTAAGGAGTGAATGAATTTGGGGAACTTTATTGATTGCAAAATGATCCAAAATTTATAATTTACATGAATGGAAAATCTATAAATTATGCATCATTTTTTCCAACTCATTCATTAAAATATTAATGGGAACTTGCATAGGATAGTCGAAGTCAACGGGGGCAAAACCATGCATTGGGCTTGATTCTGCTGAGTTCTCCCGTGAAGTCATAATTTCTACAAGTTTTAGCTCGTCGCTTGGCTCCGGTTCCATTCCTTGGTTTCTTATTTCCGCTCTAATCCAATCTCTGAGGCAAACTAGAACATTCATTGCATTGCTTCCCAATGAGTGTCGGTTGTCTACAAGCTGCTGTCGTCGCTGACTAAAGGCGCTTTCTGATGCAACGGCTGACATTGGAACATTTAAGATATCTCTAGCTAATCTTGAAAGCACAGGATATTGTGTTTTATTACTCCTCCACCAATCCAATATGTTTATCCGTCGTTTGCGATCCACTGGTGCCGTCTGAAGATAATATTTCAACTCTTCCCGATAAGTTGATGTGTAAGTTCTCTCATCAACACTGTTCCAACAATTTAAATCATAAAATAAATCAGAAAAACCACTATGTGCCGGCCTTTTAGAAGATGATGGCTCCTCGGGAGGATGAGGAGCAACAGTTGGAGTGATATTTGTAGGTACGGCTAAATCAAATAAATTAGCATAGTGATTATATAATTTTTCTATGTAATCCTTTGCATCAGCCGTAGCCGTCCACAAATTAGGTTGTACTTGTTCATAATCATGGTTAGTATTTATTTCTAAGTTAGTATAAATAAGAGTACTAAAGTGACACATATTATTACATTTCTTGCACGGATTTAGCGTAGCACCAACCAAGTAAATAGGGGGAATCAGGAAAAAATATTTTTTAAATTTCGTAAACATGGCGCCAACAGCTTCTTTATAACCTTCTTTATTTTTATATTCTTTGAGCAAACCAGAAATATCGGCTATATATGTCAAAATATTACAAACATTAGGATAAGAAGCACTGGAAAATTCAACCGTAGCTACATAAAAGTTTTCTAAAAACTTAACAAGATCATTAATTACAACCCAATCAGAATTATGTAGCATGCAATCAGCAAATGAACCACAATGTTGGTTAAAAGCTAGTGTAATAGAAATTCTATATTTATAACAAGTTTTTAAAAATTCATACGTAGAATTCCATCTAGTATCAATTTCCTCAGGCATCAAAATCGGTGTAAGTCCATTTTCTTGACATTTAACTTTAAATTCTCTAATTCTCGATCTACGATTATTTTCTTGAATAAAACCAACAGCAAGGCGAATTTTTTCAATATAAAACTCAAAAAACTCAAGACCATCTTTTACAATTAAATTATATATATGACATGCACACTTAATATGAAAAATTTCAGGCAAGGGCGAAGATAGCGTAGATTTTAATTTTTTTTATAGCATTGTTGTTGTTAGAAGCATTATCAAAAGCAATACATAAAATTTTATTTTCGATACCACAATATCCGGCAATTTTAACAATAGAATCAGCAATAAATTGTCTAGTATGTTTACGATCTTCATCATATAAAAAAGCAAGAATACGTTTTTGCATCACAAAATTACTATCCATCCAATGACTAGTTACGGTTAAATAATCATTTTTATTTACAGCATGATCAAGATCAGAAGTTAGGGACAATCTACATTGAATATTTTTTAACAATGTTGATAAATAAAAATAATATTGTGAATGAAGTCTAAAAATATCAGACCGACAAGTAATTCTAGGAATACCGTTAAACATAGGATTATAAATTTCTTGTATATAACGAATAAAGGCATCAGAAGAAGGAAAATTAAAAGGCAAACAACTCACAACTACCATTTTACCTATTTCTTCCCGGTCCCTCAATTTGTTATACTTCTTCACTACGTGATCGGTTGCTGGGTCCATTCTAGTTTGCGTTGACCCACCAACATCCCCACCACCTTTTGTAATATTTAACTCTCTTCTGTGATCTTCAGCTACATGTCTCATTAACATACCCGTACCCCCTTGCTTGCCTCCACTTCTATGCTTATATATTTGTTGACAAATATTACATTGCACCTCAATATCTGATATACGTTCAAAAAATTTCCATGCAATACTAGTTCTTTTACGAGGTTTTGGGGCACTGGGAGGACGGGAAGGGAGATTAACTGATTCAGATCTAACGTTAGTATCTCCTACTGCGGGTGTCTCAGAAATATTTTCATTATCTTCGTCTAAATTAACCGCATCTACTTCATTTTCTTCTTCTATACCGTAAATTTTCTGAGCTTCTACATAATCCATATCGTGAGCACCTACACCTATTTCTTCCTCAAAAAGTGTACCAAGCGGTACCGGAAGCAAAGACACACGGGTATATCTACTACTTAAACTACCTCTACTGCTAGTAATACGTTTTTTACTACCACTACCGCTTCCGGGACAAAAAATTTTAACACCTTTAGTAGCGAGGTTTCTTAATTTATCCATAATATAAATTAAATTAAACTAAAAATATTCAAAATGCACAAATATAATAAAATTAAATATTAAACAATTAATACAATAAATAAAAATTAAACGTAAGAGATAGAACGATAATACCAAATTTTGAAAGTATTCGAAGATTGCGACTTTAGAAACTTCCGCTCATACTTTGTAAATGAAAAATTAAAAAATTAAAGTGAACACTTTAAGAAATTAAATATATTGAATATTTGAGAATTGAGAATTGAGATTTGAGAGAGAATGAGATTTAAGAGAGTGAAAAATTGTGTGAAAAATGATTTGAAGTTGTAGGGTATTTCTAAATTTTTTTTTGAGATTAAAAAATATTTTTTAAAGTTTTTTTTTTTTTTTAATAAATTGGCCCAAACTAGCCGTTTGGACCCAAAAATGGCTATATAGTCATTGGGCCAACGGCTAGTTTGGCCCAAAAGCCAAATTTTATTTTTTTAAATTTATTCGGGCTGGGCTGGGCCGGGCCGGTTAACTGGCGGGCCTGAATCGGGCTTGGTCCGGGCCAGATTAGCCGAGCCCATTTTAAAAAATAATTGGCCCGGGACCCAAAACCCTAAAGCCCTAGGGCTTACGGGTCGGGTCAAATCGGGCCTGGTCGGGCCGGGTCGGCTCGGCCCACTTGACACCATAGCTATCAGTTACTCAGTCAGTAGTATTTTAGTACCTCAGTCTACAGGATGTTTCCTAATTATGCTATACGCCTAGCCTTGCATTCTTGAGGTGATACAATTTTGCTCATTCATGTTCAGTTACCTCATGTTACTCAGTCAGTCCCTTCTTATATGTATAATACTCTATGGCCTTAGCCCAGCTACTCAGATTAAGTACAATTCAGTCTTGCATACCTAATATTCAGTTACTAGTTATTCAGTTAATCAGAGAAGCCAGTATGTCTATGCATTTATGCATCACGCTTCAATTTCATATCTCAAATAATCAGTCACGATTTTGTACCTAGTTTCCTTGTGCATCGCCTCAACTTTCTCAATATCTCAAAAAGGTCAATCTAGCATCCTTCAAGGGACATAGTGTCCCAAGGGGGATATATAGTATAACCCTCAAACTTCATTGATTTAAATATGTCATTTTCTTTGATAAATCTATTGGAGAAAGTATTACTTATGAGCCGACCCTCTATCTTCAAAACAAAACAGTAAGCCATGTACTCAATAGCTCAATGTAGCCATGATATGATACTCTGTCCATGTCACGCATTACAGACTCAGTTCAGTTCATGTATCATGTTCCAGACTTAGTTATGTTCTTATGTTTCCGCTCATGCATATTGAGTAATCAGTCTCAAACTCATCGGTATTTTTATTTCATGGTAGCAGTCTTCTTTGAGCTTACTCATTCTCATGTTCAAATTTTAGTACAAAATTGGTATTCAACTCCATGCTCAGTTCCCAGTTCAAACTTGGTATCTTTACCATTTCATATTTATTTGCATGATCATGAGCCAGTTCTATCATATATTCGTGCATCAGATATGCATGATCAGCTTATCAGTACTCTTCCTAATGTACTTATGAATTATTTATGCGTGCATCAGATATACATATTTAGTATGATATGTTCAGCGTATCAATCATGTCAGCCATGAAATCATGATCAGTCATTCATGCTATAAATTCACGTCTGTTGTCTTTTCTGTCTTCTTGTTAGTCTCATTTGAGGATGAATGTTCCCAAGAGGGAGATATTGTAATACACCATATTTTGGACTAGAATAAAAATCCATCATTCCTATGCATAGACGTTTCAAAACCCTTGAATCCTATGTAAATTTAGTGTGTTAATCAATTATGTATTGTGGGAATCTATTTGAGCATGAATTTAGATCATAGAGGTTCCCTAACTCAAGTACAAGTTGAAAGTTTTCCTATAGTTCAAGTTTTAGTGAGCGTCAAAACTTGGGTCAACTTTGATTGGTTATAATTACTTGTATATATTGAATTTGAGAGACTATTATATATCAAATGAAATATCCTTGAATTATCTTTCCAACGATACCAATTTTGCCCAAATCCAACTCCCTTGCAAGAAGTTATGAGTTTACAAAGTGGAGTACGTCGCCTAACGTGAGGTGTGCGACGTACAACCTAAAGTATGCCATAAGGTTTGCGAAGCACAACCTAATATGTGCGATAAGGTGTGTGACGCATGCCCTAATGTGTGCGATAAATTGTGCGCCACATATGTTGTAGTCTAGGTGACTTGAACAGTCTATTTTTGGGGAAAAATAGTCCTTTTCCCACCCCTATATAATGCCTAAACACGGAATTAAGCCCTTATTTCACCAAACATATTATTTCTCTCAAAATCCTCTCAAGAACACAAGCTAGGGTTTTCATGAAAGATTCAAGTTGAAACAATTCTCTGCACCAATCTTCATGTAATTAAGAAAAAAGGTATGTGTAATGTTCATCCGCGGATCCCTTTCATCCGTGGAGCTCAAGAACCATGTTTCAAATAATAAATTATGATCTTTATGTTGTTGTGTGATTATGTTCATATTTATGGTTGTTAATTGTGTTTCAAGATGGTATCTAAATGTGTTTCCAACAAGTGTATGGGGATGTTAGTTGGAAACCCATGAATTTTGGTGGTTCAAGATTTATAAATTTGTTAAGTACACCTATGCTCAATATTATGCATGTAAGGTGTTTAATAAAATGCCTAGAATGATAAAAATCATGTATTATAACTTAGGGGTTAACTATATGATAAATTCATGCTAGTCTATTATGTTCAAAGAGCTCACTTGTCATTGTTGTGCAATATATGTATTAATGGAATGTACATAATGATTGGGGATTGGATTCATAGTGTGTCTATATGCCTTCCATGCTATGAACAAGATCATGATTTTGAAGTATCACATGAGTTATCCCCAAATCATTACAATTTGAACTAAATGTTACATGTTGTCCATTCCCTTATGCTTAAATGGTTTTCATGTTGTCGTTATGAATAGTATATGTTGTCAGAATTCTCATGATATTAGAATATGAGATTCATAACTTGATTATAAGCATTCCTATTCATGTTAGATATTATGATGACCATGTACTTCATGAAATCCCTTACTCATGTATTATGGACTATTATGGATGGTCATGTACTCATGAAAGTCAAGTTGTGTTAGTTTGCTTCCATCGAGTCCTGGGGGTACTTGTACCCGAAAAATGTAGTTGTGTGCCTAGAGTCATGTCATGTTATCATGATACTCTCAGTCAAGCCATGATCTATAGAATTTAGTCAGTCATGTGACTCATGAAAACTCAGTAAGCTCAGTAATCTCAGTAGTCCAGTAATCTCAGTGATCAATAACTTCAGCAACCTCAGTATTCATAGTTAATCTCAATAACTTCAGTACTCTCAACCATTCTTAAGAACTCAGTACATTCCGTCAGTCATCAAAATCTAGTAAACTTAGATTAGCTCCGCTAAGCAATACCACTAGTATCAGTTCAGCTAATCAGTTCAGTTATTCAGTTCAGCTTAGTTATTTAGTTCAGTTTCCTTCAAATGGGAGTAGAAGTTAGCACCGAGTGAACCCAAGGATGGGAACTCACCTGCCAGTTCAGGGTATGATTCTTAGTAGTCATCCTTGTGTTCCACAACTACGTAGCCAATGTAGGTTGAGACATCTTAACCTATCAGATTAGGGTTGATGAGGTGGCTTAACCTGTTAGTTTAGGGTTCCCACCATTCTTATTTGAGTACCTACCAGACAAGGGTCTCTCACAGATGTCCTTACCAATGGCGCGGTATTGACACCCCTCTAGTTGGGGCAAAGACTGGACCCCAACATAGCTATATATGTTATTGGGGAATGTCGGTTAGACAACTACTTCCCACAGTCTCAGTTTTACTCCTAGTCTCAGTAAAAGAACTCAGATATTTCTTCATATTTCAGGATTATCGATACAGTCAACTCAAAAATAGAACGGAACTCAGATAGTTCCTTCATATTTATGGACTGTCAGATACAGCCACTTATGATATCATTTATATCAGTTCTCAGAACTCATGTTATCAGTCATATCAGTTATCAAAATTCATGATATCAGTATTCAGCTTTAGGACTGTCAGACACAGTCAACCAGACCAGTTCTATATAATCAGAACTGTCATATAAAGTTATTCATGTATCAGTAACATAGTACTAGTCCCTCAGTATTTAGTAATATAGTATCAGTTTCTCACTTATTAGTGATTTACATACTCAGTATTCAGTTTTAGGACTGTTAGACAGTCAATCAGACCTGTTCTTCATAATTCGAACTATTAGAAATAGTCGTTCATCTATTCAGTATCTCAGTATCAGTACACTTATGTTGTCAATATTCAGACTCAGTAATCTCTATGAGTTTAGTTACAGTTACGTATGCATGTATGTATTCTCACGTTCATATCAGTCAGTATTATTATGGATATAACCCTTTGCATTTAGCCTACCTCACTCATATACTCAGTACATTCAGACATACTGATGCATTTGCGCTATGGTGTTTTCTCTTATGTTACACCATAGGTTCAAAGGCACGGGTTCAGATTAGTGGTAGCATTCTAGTGTTCAGAGTTTGCAATGAGCCCTCATTCGAGGGCAATATGATTATTGCTTCAT
The DNA here is from genome assembly GCF_002878395.1 of Capsicum annuum. Lineage (NCBI taxonomy): Eukaryota > Viridiplantae > Streptophyta > Magnoliopsida > Solanales > Solanaceae > Capsicum > Capsicum annuum. Next base: position 101,556,562 of record NC_061119.1, read on the forward strand.
TTACTATTTTAGTTTAGTTTCTAGATGGAGTTATTTTGGGACATGTCCCATCAACTCCTTATTTAGATAATTTAGAGGCTTTCCAGACTATAGCATGTCAGACAGTTATTTCAGATTTGTTTTGGTATTGTAATACCATTTTCAGACATTGTCTTATCAGATGTTTATTCCGATTTGAACCTTATGACCATTCAGTACATATTTTTGTATTTTCATGTTATTTTATGTAGTATACAGGTATAGATATCAGTCATGGGTTAGCTTGTGGTCCTTCAGGGTCATGAGCACCGTGTAGCATTCTGATTCAGAAAATTGAGGTGTCACAGTATTGGGATAAATAATTTGGCTGAGAATCAAGCAGTTGTTTATAGTTTGCACCTGTGTATTCAAAATGAGTATAGTAGAGTGGTTCTTGAGTTAGATTTTGAGTTTTTCACTAAGTGTCTTAAACATAAATATAAACCTCTACAAAACATTCAAGAATATTTTGTTTAGCTTAAACAATTTCTTAGACTACTAGTTCATTATCAATCCATCTATATCTTTAGAGAGGCTAATTTCACAGTTGATTATCAAAATTTATTCATGAACTGGTAAACCCTCAAAACTTGTACAATCTTCAACAATTACCTAAAGAGACAGATATTACAAGCTTGATCAAATGGTAGTGGAAAATATTAGAAGAAGGAAACTGAAAAGTATAAAGAAATCTATTTCCCTTGTAGTTGTTTCCAAGTTGTTATATAGGTTGTCACTTGTACACAATTTGGTGTTACTTTTCTTCCTCATTTAGGTTTTTTTCTTATTCGAGTCATAGCTTATTTAAAGAAGTCATAGTTTGTTTAGACATTATTCTTTTGTTAGGGGAGGTCTACCATGTTTATACACTTCCTAGATATATATTATATTTGGGAAGAGTCCTCTCATCTTAGGTGGAAAGTATATCTAGGTTTCCTTTTATTGTATCACGGATGAGTTTTCTGTTCTTAGTAGGATGATCGCCTTATGAACCACCATAGGATCGACGGTTAGGTTTACGTTCCCCTTCTTGTACTTTGTTTAGGTTTTATTTATGATAAGGACGAAGGGTGTGTGTCTAAACCCCTGACCAACATAAGGGGTGAGATCCTTGGGTTATGTCTACTTAAAAAAATGAAGTTTTTATTCATATTTTTTCATGTCACATTCTTTGAAAGAGGGGATATTCATTAATTTAAAGCTATCACTTGTGAACTTTACCACTTAATGATCCTTTTTCTTCAAATATAACAATTATAATAAGTTTATGCTACAATTCTCAAGGAAACAGGGTGCAAAAATTAGGGATTCAACTAAAGGATCTAGTAAAAAAGTACAGCTACCATATAAAATACTACAGGCTCAAAATGGCTAACTAGTGATATAATATCTGAGAAGGTTAAAATTCTCAAAATAAATCACAGAAAGTTTATATCATCTTCTAAATAGAGAAACACTTTTTATTTTGCTTTAATAACATGCAGGGAAAGTTTTAGACTAAGATAAAAAACACATAAAATATATGTGAACCCTCACCATACATAGCATAAGTATCATTCAAGATAGTTCAATTCCACTTCTAAGATAGACAAGGTCAGAGTGAACAACAAAATAAGAATAATCAATATACAACGTCACAACTATGAGCCCAGATTTCAAAAAGTCTGTTATTTAATTTACACTCAAGCACTCATATTAAAGTACTTCACAATATCACACCTAAATTTCTATGATACGACCCTACCTGGGGCCTTATCATAATGGGCATCCCAAGTCCGACTAGGAGTGAGGACCATCCACATTACAAAACCCAACGTCTAGCCGCCTGCCTTGAGTTGGCTGAATTTCAAATATATAACAAGATAGCATAGTTGGATAGTGACTGAATTTGGGATAAGTCTACTCATAGACCAACCCGACAAAGCCATGTTATTCGCCAAACCGTGCCGACCAAACCAACCGAGCCAAACCAATGCAAAATCAAGTGCTATAAACTAGGACATAACTAAATAAGTTCCAAGACATAATATAATTAATCCCAAAATGAAATACAATGGAATAGTGAGTAATTATGTTCAATGATGTCAGCCCTAATACCAATGCCAATACTAAGGCTGACATTGTTATCGATCCAGCCCATACAAAGCCATAGTGGTACCAAAAAGCCTCTAACCAAAAGAATACAAATATCTGGTTAGGACATGCCCCCAATAAAAGAAAAACTAATATACATAAATAATCCAGAGTATGAAATAACATCCATGAAATAGAGTTTTTTGAATATATCGAAGCTCAGCACTTCAATCAAAAGCTGACCCTCGAGTGTCTGAATCTTAAGAAAGAGGGGTAGAATGGTCGGTTCGTACATCGCATTGGGATACAGCTGCCTGAATATGGGTTAATGGGTGAACGCTAGCATGAACTCAATATAAGGATATAATAATGCCATTTATAAAATCAATTAAAACCATACATATACATAAAACCAATACATATATAAATATAACCATTCCAGGAAAGGGAATCAGGTTTAGCATGCCATTAAAACCTTTACCTGGGTTATGTAGCTTTGCCGTCCTAAAACCACCCATAGGCTATATGGGTTCAGTTCCCTCTGTTAAAAGTGACCTAGTGCGTAAAATCGCATTACCAGAGAAAAGAACCTGGGATGAAAAGTACATCCCTAAAAATATAAAGTGTGACATCATGCACACGGTCACTAGGACCAAACCTCGCATCGACAAATATGAGCTTTCAGTTTTGATCCCTCTAGGACCTCCACCTTCCATGAATTTGCTACACACACACCCCTTTAAGCCCAATAAAAAACATTACCAAACAACTAAACCATTATCCATTTATTATTAATTAAGGACATTCATAGTGGTATCGTTATACCGACTATAACTGGCAAGTATTATCCTTAGCCAAACCTTTTAGTCACCAAGGGATTCCCATGTACCCAAAGATCATATTATCAAATTTACTTGGGGGATTCCCATGTACCCCACAAGTAGGTTCATTAAGCCAAACCATTCCTTTATACTATTCCAAAACCATTTAAGCCATTTAGGGTTCCATTACCAGTTTAAACCATGCATAAGTTCCATTGAAAATTCAATAATATATTCAAATAATTGTTATAGGCATTTTATCAAACACATGTGGTGCATAGTATTTTCAAAACCAATTCCAATCATCAATAATCATTCCCATGCAATATAATTATCCAAAACCACTATTAAAGCATATAAAAGCATCATTAAAGCATAAGGAAACCATAACCAAGTATTTATAAATAAAAAACCCCAATCATATTTGAAAACCAAAACCATACAACATTCAAACCATGCAAACATTGTATAAAACCATAACTTTAGCTGGAACTAACAATGAGGGAAAAGAACATTCCTTAAACCAAGAAGATGATGGAGAGAAATAACAAAGACCAACCCCAAACCAATCCTTGGGATGAAACCCTAGCTTTCCTTGCCCAAGAAATCTAGAGAGGATTTAAGAGTATTTTCTAAGTGTTTAAGAATAGAGTAATACGAAAAAAAACCTACCAGTTGCAATTTAAGTCATGGGACCTTATTAGTATAAGTGGGAAAATATCCAAATTGTCCTCACTTAAACTACATTAAATTTCCATCATAAGATACGATTGAACCTTATGAGTCGTACCTAACCTGTACGAGTGGCACCCATCTCTCATACCCTAGGCCTTCTTCCTTGGACCCAACAGTGTCCAAGGTATGACACACCCAAACCTAATTCGTATACAAGTGTACGACTAGTACACATAAACCGTACCCCTTGCAAAATAAAATCCAAAGAGGACTGAACACTGTCCCACATACGAGTCCATGGTATGACTCGTACCCTGACTTACAACTCATAGAGATCCACTCATACTCAAATCTAACCTAAGACACCAAGTTTAAGGTTAAATGAATGAATCAAACAACAACTATCGGCTAATACAACTCGTACCCTATAGTTGTAACCAAACAAGTAACAAAAAGCCATCCTATGAACCAACACAAGTCAGCATAAGACTGGACCATTCTACCCATACCAAGTGTATGAATCGTACCCACTATTCGTATCATGACAAGATGCTAGAAATTTAGGAAATTTTCTACGGGTCAAATCCCAGGCTGTTATAGTTTCCCCGACTAGGAAAATTCATCCCCTTATGACGGACAAGGTAAGGTAACCACACGAATGAGACCTTTGCATTATAAATATATTTCCAATCTTTAACAAAGTTTGAAAAGAAAGAGCGATAGATATCAGTTTCTTTAAAAAACTCAGAAAATAATGATATTTCAAGATACATATCTTCTGCACGAATCTGTGGAGCAGAAAATAGATGCGTATACTTGAACTTCATGTCCTTTTCTGTTTCCCATATAGCTTTTTAAAATTTATGGTTACACCATTGAACATTAACCGAAGCCGCATCCTTATTTTGCAACTAACGAACCTGCCTATCCAATATCTCAAATGGCACCTCTTCATAAGACAAAGAATTTGAGATACCCAACCCCTCCAAAGGAATAATCAAAGAAGGATCACCAACACACTTCCTCAACATGGAAACATCAAAGACCGGATGAACCATGCTCAAACTATAAGGAAACTCTATCTAATTAGCAACATTCAAAACTCTCCTCATAAACACATAAGGACCAATGAACCGAGGACTAGATTTCCCTTTCTTACCAAACTGTATTCCTCCCTTTATGGGAAACACGTTGAGGAACACCTTATCCCCAAACTCAAACTCCAAGTATCTATGTCTCACATCTGTATAGGATTTTTGACCACTATGGGTTGCCTTAAACCTATCCTAAACCACCTCCACCTTCTCCATAGCCCAATAAGCCAAATTCAGCCAAAACATATCTGCTTAACCAAACGCAAACCACCCAATAGGAAATCTACAACTCTTACCATACAGTGCCACGAAAGGGGCCATATGAATCCTAGAATGATAGCTATTATTATAAGAAAACTCTACAAAAGGTAGATGCTCAACCCAATTTCTACCATAATTAATCATGCATGTGTAAAGCATATCCTTCAACATCTGAATAGTCCTTTCAGTTTTCCCATCCATCTGTGGATCAAAAGAAGTACTCAGACTAACCTTGGTACCCAAACCTTTCTGAAAAGACCACCAAAAATGAGATAAAAACTATGTACCACGATTAGAGGTAATCAAAACAAGTACCCCATAGAACTTCAAAATCTCCTTAAGATACAACTTTGCATAGTTCTCTACTGAAAAGATAGTCCTCACTTGCATGAAGTAAGCATACTTTGTTATCCTATCCATGATGACCCACGTCAAATCAAATTAGATTCGAGACTGAGAAAGATTGGTAATGAAATCTATATTGATCACCTCCCATTTCCATTCTGGCAACTCAATTTCTTGATATAGTCCACTATGCCTCGTATGCTCAACCTTAACCTGTTGATACGCTATACACTTGGCCACAAAATCAGCCACATCTTTTTTATACCATTCATAAATATATCTTCTTGACAACATGATATATCTTCATTGATCTGGGATGTTCAACATAGCACGATTCATATACCTTAACCAAGATACTTTGTCATAACCCATCGACATACATAACACATAACATCCCTTAGTACCATAAAGTACCAGCAACACTGGTCTTAAATGCCATTACCTTTTGCATACCAACACTGCTCTTGATTTTCATCAAGATAAGATCTAGCACTTGTTTCTCCTTAACCTATACACTAAGAGACAACCGAACCACATCCTATATCATCACCCCACTATCTTTGTAGTCCAAAAAACAAACACCAAGATTAGCTAAGCGGTGAATATCCTTCACCAATTCCCACTTTTTTTCTCCATAGGAGCCAAAATCCCCATGGCTAACATGGTAAGAGCATGAGCAACCACATTAGCTTAACCTGGGTGATAGTAAAGGCTCTTATCATAGTCCTTGAGAAGCTCAAACCATCTCCTCTTCTGAGATCAAGCTCCTTCTGAGTGAACAATACTGTAGACTCTTGTGATCATAAAAGATATCTACATGTACACCATACAAATAATGTCACCATATTTTCAAAGGAAAGACCACCGCAAGAAGCTCTAAATCATGAGTAGAATATTTTCTCTCATGTACCTTTAACTACCTCGAAGCATAGGCAATCACCATCCTATATTACATCAAGATGAAACCAAGACCTATCAGAGATGAATCATAATAAACCACAAACCCCTCACTTCCCTCAAGCATTGTCAAAACTAGTCCCAAAGTTAGCTTATCTTTAAACTTCTCAAAACTCTCCTCAGAAGCATCCGACTAGGAAAACTGTACCTTTTTCTGTGTCAACTTAGTCAAAGTAGCAACTAGCATTGAAAAGATTTCCACAAACCGCTGATAATACCCAACCAAACCCAAAAGGCTCTGAATTTCTGTTGGAGTCATAGGTATAGGTTACCTTTTAACCACAACCACTTTTTAGGGATACATCATTATCCCCTCACTAGAGATAATATGGCAAAGGAAAGTCACAATGTTTAACTAAAACTCACACTTGGAGAACATGGCATACAACTACTTTTTCTTCATGGTCTACAATACCATACAGAGGTGATTAGCTTGATCCACCTCACTCTTAGAATAAATCAGAATATTATTGATAAACACAATGACAAAAAGATCCATAAACTGCCTGAACACCGTGTTTATCAAATCCATAAATATTGCTAGAGGATTTGTTGAACCGAACGACATTACCAAGAATTCAAAGTGCCTATACCGAGTGTGGAAAGCCATTTTAGGAATATCCTCCTTCCTATCATCAAGCTGATGATACCCAAATTGAAGATCTATCTTACAAAAGAACTTAGAACCTTACAACTGATAAAACAAATCATCAATCCTTGGAAGAGGATATTTTTTCTTAACCGTTACCTTATTCAACTGTCGATAGTCAATGCATATCCAAAGAGAAAAATCCTTATTACACATAAATAAGATCGGTGCACCCTACAGGGATATACTAGGATGAATAAACCCCTTATCCAGTAGATCCTAAAGTTGCTCCTTTAATTCCCTCAACTCATTTAGAGCTATTCTATAATTAGAAATAGATATTGGATGAGTGTCCGAGACCAAATCAATACAAAACACTATTTCCTTATCTGGAGGAACACTAGGAAGATCATCCAAAAAGACCTCAAGAAACTCATTAACCACCAAAATTGACTGTAAAAAAGGACCTTCTAAGTTAGAATCCTTAACTCGAACCAAATGATAAGTCCCCAACTAACTTTGACAACTGAAAATTGTGTCTACTATAAAACTAAAATAAAGGCATATACTCGATAGATAAGGACTCACTACTGTAATTTAATACTGCCGACTAAATCTGGCTAAGCACCATCAGGAACCTGAGTGTATAAACCTATGATATAAGATATCATAGCACAACTAAAGAGTATATGCTAGTACGTTAAATGTACTGGTATGCTATATAAGGTAAGGCTGAATGCAAGGATTTATATGCATGAACAATAACTGACTGAATGATATAGAGTAACTAAATATGAGAGTACATTGATAACTAAACTGCTATAAATACTGAGTATCAAATACTGTGTATATATCTGAATGCATACTATATCTGAGTTTTTACTGAAGCTGAATACTAATTTTTGATACTAAGTAACTAATATCTAAGATTACTGATAACTAAATTATTAATTACTAGGTGACTGTGTCTGACAGTCCTGATTCTGTAAAACTGAACTAAGTTCTATACTGAGATTGAAACTAAAACTGTGGGAGGTCATCATCTAACGAATATGCTCCAAATAAGATAACTGGGGTCCAACCTATAACCTCAGTTGGAAGGGTGTCAGTACCATGCAATGGATAAAAATAAATTGAAGAGTTACCCTCATCTGGCAGGTACTCTAATGAGAATGGTTGTACCCTCAACTGGTAGGTAGAAACACCTCATGAACCCCCAACTGGCAGGTTGATGTCTCAACCTATGCAAGATATGTAGTTCTGGAATACAAGGACTACTTCTAAGGATCACACTCTCTACTGGCAAGTGAGCCCCAATCCTTGGGTTCACTCAGTATTGAATCCTACTCCCAACTGAGGAGACACTGAACTAATTATACTGAGCTGAACTAGACTAATTCTGAGTTCTCTAACTGACTGAGTTTACTAAGTTCTGTAACTGACTGAGTTCACTAAATTCTTTTAACTGGCTGAGCACTACTGTTTCGTGTCATGACTGAGACTATTTTGTAACTACTATTTATCTAGGTATACAACTAGATTTTCGTGTATTAAATACCCCCAGGACCTAATTGCCTGAAAATAAAGCATGACATAATCTTGAAAAGCATAACAACATCCACTTATTCATAATTCATTCATAAAGACATTTTTATCAAACACTTGTAGGGCACAAGCTTATACATAATTGGGACCACACATGACATGTCTCGATTCCACTATTTACTTTACATAGTCATTTTAGCAAATACTTGGGGAACATGGATTATTTCACATGGTAATGGCCAACACATGAACATCATGAACATAATACTAAATTGAAAATTTAAGGGTTTAGCATGCAATTCATATAATTCATCACATAACCATTTTAATTTCATGGAAACTTATAATTAATCATAATTTGAAACCCAACTACTATCATGGACATTAACACAATCAATTTCAAGCATAAAGTTCATAAATCTGAGGTCTTGTAAGTTTAAAAACTACATGGGTGAAACGAACCCATGAATGAACACCTAACATACTTCTTGAATATTCTTGAAGGAATTCTTAGGTTTGTTCTTGATTTCTTGAAGCTAAAGTTTTTGTCTTTTGAGAGAGAGTGTTTTGTTTCTTGAGTAAATAATGAAATAATGAGCAATTAGTGATCATTTAGGGCTATATTTTGTGTTTAGGACTGATTAGAGACATGGAAAAAGACCCAATTACCCCTAGGACATTTTAAAAATTTATCACCGAAAAACCTGATCTGGGCCCTTGGCGCGATATAGAGCTATTGCGCCGCATTACTGGAAATAGACAATAGCAAACTGGGCCATTAAATCTATGTGGTGGGATTGCAGTTGCTCCTTGGAATTGACAATTCCTATTTTCACCCCCTCTGCAAAGCGTTGAAGTGCTAGTTGGCACACAGTTTTACTAAATATGTTATACCTCTTCTGTCGTGTATTGAATTTGGGCGAATTTTATATCATATGAAATCTAACTAAATTTCCTACGAAACTATAATCTCTAAACTGAAAAATATTGAGTACATTAAAAATATATATAGAATAACTCATGTATTGAGAGTTAAATTAAGCTAGGAAAATATGGGGTATTATAATATCTCCCCCTTGGGAACATTCATCCTTGAATGAGACTGATGAAGCTGAGAAACATTGATAGACTGATTTTACACACTGAACATGCATACCTAATGCATGGAATACATGACTAAAACTACTAATAAGAAGAGTTTTCATACTAAACATGCATATCAGATGCATGGGTACATGGCTGAACTGATTCATGAATGGATGACTGAATACGCAACTGTAATGGATACCAAGTTTATAACTGTAACTAAACATGAAAATGAGTAAATCTTAGAAAAACTGTTACCTTAAGTTGAATCTGAATATGCAGAGAAGAGGTGAGGATACTTGGTCTGCATATCTGCTTTTGCTTCCTAAGTAGCTCCCTCAACGGACTGATTCCGCCAAAGAACTTTGACTAAGGGAACTTCTTTGTTCCCCAGTCTATGAATCTGATGATCGAGGATCTGGACTGAAACCTCTTCATAAGAGAGATAATTCTAAAAATTTATGTCATCTAAGGGGACTATAACTGCTGGGTCACCAATGCATTTCTTTAGTAAGGAGATGTGGAACACTGGGTGCACTGAAGCTAGATTTGAAGGCAACTCAAGCTCATAAGCTACCCTTTCATAATGATTGAGAATTCCTTAAGGATTGATATATCGCAGAATGAGCTTTCCCTTCTTGTCGAACCTTTTTACTCCTTTCATAGGAAAGATTTTTGAGAATACAAAATCATCGATCTCAAACTAGAGATCATTTACTGAAAACTCATGAATGGGAATATGAGAACATAACTGAGCCTGTGACGTGATACATGAACTGAATATCATGAATTGAACTAAGCCCCTGAATACATAGCTTACAGCTGAGATTTGAACTTGAGGGTCAACTTATGAGTATCTACTACTCCAAATTAGATTCTTTACGTGAAAAGAAAATGGAAGGTTTAGGTCAAGAAAGCTTGGGGGATTATATTGCATCTCCACCTTTGGATGATACATCTCCTAAAGGATACTTACTTGGTGGAGCTATTGGGGAAATACTAAGACAATGTACAAGGCACCTATGAACTGAATCATGACTGAATATCTGGAATCTAAAAATTGAGGCATGATATATGAACTGAGCTAAACTCGCAACTACCTAGTTGCTCCATCTTGGAATAGTTATATTCATGAGACTTCAGACAATGCAACTAGATGGAAACATGGGAAACCAAACCATACAAACTTGTACGCCTGACTGCTAAACTGAATTGATGGCTTTAAGGACTAACTCATGCTGAAAACTTATCCTTGACTGGAGCATTTCTCTGACACTCTTTGTATAGAGTTCTAATGAATTTAAGGAGCAAGGAATGTTTGCATGGGCTGAATAAAACATCTGAATAAGAAATCACATCCTGGCTAAAATTTTATAATATGAGGTGAGGCCTACGAAACATCATCTAAGAAAAAGTGACTAAGCTTTATACATTGCAACTACAAATTTTCAAGCTAAGAAATATTCCTTAAATACTCTCTCAACTGTACTCTCTACCTTAGTATGACACTTCACCTGATACTACTGAAAATACTTACGTGGGCACTGAGCACGAATACGTAAACATACTAACTTATTTGATTAACTGATTGGCTGATAGTTGAGTACTGGTCATGTAAGATTTAACTATACTTAGTCTAGCCTGAAACTATAGAGTATTTGTATTATAGATACGAGGTAAGTACTGACTAGGCAACATGAGACACGGAGCATAAATGCATGTAAACTGATTATCTGATAGTTTTGGACCAAGCGTATAACATGATTCTAAAATATTGATAGCTGAATAACTGATAACTGTACACTATGGTCAAGCAAACCTGAGAGTTGATTGATTTTTGAACTTAATATTGAACTAAGATTGTAACTGAGTTCTGATAACCATGTGATGGAGACTGACATAAATCAAGGATCTAAATAGACACTCACACTCTGCATTTTCTCAACTTCTCATCTCATGAAAATTCTAATTTCCCCTTTATCTACTAAATATAACCCATTACTAGCCATCCACCAATTCTATTTCATAAGGAGAGGTCACTGAAAGGCTAAAACATTGGGACCTGAAGCATGAATAAACACTATGCAAAACTTAGAACTTTAACTAAGGCCTGAGAAATAGAATATCAACATCATGAATTCATAAAGAGATCTAAACTAAGGATATACATGACAAAATATGAGTTTTCCTGATCATTATGAGTGTAGCATGAGTTATGGGAACTGAGTATACCATAAAGCAAGACATAAGTACGTGAGTCATAAGCTGCATGACCTGAGTTTGGTTTTTCTATATTCATGGAACATGATTTGTAACACTGAGCGAACTAGAACTCCTTATACTAGGAACTTAAAGCGTACATAATTTTTGCTAACATGCACGAATATGGGCTATGATCATAGTGCTGACATGTAAGACATGAATATATATCATGATAACTGATGGATTTTGAGGGTCTGAAGTATTGTTTTGAGATGATCTGCGTGATCATTATCACTATGAGAATGACAAAATGTCATTGATGAACACTACTATGAACATGCCCAGTTGAACACGTGATTCATTAAGTCCATAAAAGTTGTTGGGGCATTTGTAAGATGAGAGGACATGACTAGAAATTTGAAGTGACCATATCGAGTTCTGAAATCTATTTTTGTATTGTCATATTCTTTTACTTTTTGCTGATAACAGCCTGATCTAAGGCCTTTGTTAGAAAGTAAATGGCACCCTAAAGTTGGTCAAACAAGTCATTAATTCTAAGAAGTGGATATTTATTCTTGACTATGACTTTGTTTAACTGATGGTAATCTATACACATTGTGATAGAATTATCTTTCTTATGCACGAATAGAACTAGTGCACCCCATGAGAAAATGATGGGTCTAATGAATCCCTTATCTAGGAGATCCTTTAACTATTTTTTTAACTCTCTAAGTTTAGTCAGAGCCATTCTGTATGGCGGAATAGATATGGGCTGAGTATCTGGAAGAAGGTCTATTACAAAGTCTATTTCCCTGACAAAAGGAACTTTAGGAAGATCTTTAGGAAACACATCTAAAAATTCATTTACTATTGAAACTGACTCAAGACTAGGAGTTTCTTAACTAGATTCTTTGACTCACACAAGATGATAGACACATCCCTTTGATATCATTTTTCTCGCTTTAAGGTATGAAATTAACTGACCCAAGTGTTATAGTACTACCCCTCTATTCGAGGACTAGTTCATTTGGAAATTGAAACTGAACTATTCTATTTCTACAATAAACTAAGGTATAACATAAATGGAGCCAATCTATGTCGAGAATGATGTTGAAATCTACCATCTCTTACTCTTCTAAGTCTGCTGAAGTGACTTTCTGAGATATCATAATTGGACAGTTCCTGTATACCAGCCGGGCTATGATGGACTGACCCACTGAGGTAGAGACTGAGAAAAGATCTATTAAGATATTTGGTTTTACCTTAAAGTCGACTTCTATGAAAGGAGTTACAAAAGATAGAGAAGCTCCTAGATCTAACAAGGTATAAATATGTAAATGAAAGATTTGTAACGTACCAGTGACCACATAAGGAGAACTTTCCTAATATTATCTGGACTGAAGTGCATAAATCCTTTTTGAGTATTGCCCACTGGTGGAACTGGAGGTGGCACCCTGCTAATTCGGGCGATCAGACTAAGCTGAGGAACGATTGTACTGACCCTGAGAACCCCACTAAGGATAATCTCTGATCCTATGGCCTGTCTTGCCACACCCAAAATACAAACCACGAAAATCCCTACACATTCCCTAATGATTCATACCATGCTTCCGCAGAGAGGATTTGTACGACCACTCTTTGGCCTTGATATTTTGGCCCTTTTATTTTTTCTCCTATTTTCCCAATACTTCTCCCACTCACTAGGAGAAGTAGAGGCCATAAGACTATATAAGACAGTATCCAGCTGATTACTCTAAGCGACTACTAAATAAGCTAAGGCAGTAAATAAAGCTCTGAATTCTACGTGGAAGACGTGCTCATTCAGGGGATCTGCCTGAACGGGCAAAGGTGCTGGCTAATTTCATTCTTTCTTCCATTAAATTTTTTGGGAGGCATGTTCTGTAGATAGAAGGAAGGAAGAAATTAGAATAAGATTTTATCTTGAGCTTATTCTTAATCGCATGACATGAACACTAAAAGAAATGAAACTTTTCCTAAAACATCTCATAGTCTCTTGCCCATAATTGTGGCATGCTACACACACATGGATAAGACTTTACTAGATGTGGATTTAAGACTCCCTAGGACTATTTTGAACCTTAGGCTCTGATCCCAAGTTTGTAACACCTTAAGTCTGTACCTTAGACACCATACGGTGCTTACGATCTCAAGGGTCCGTAAGCTAACCCATGAGCTAGTACCTACTGTGAGCACTGAATTATAATACTAAAATAATGTGGAAAATAGGTTGAAATGACATAAGGTTCATAATTTAAAATACTGGTAAATAATAACATCTGATATAATATTTGAGATCTGAATACTGTTAGAACTAGTCTAGTCTAAAAAGCATCTAACTGAATTGAAAGTGGAGTAGATGGGACAAGCCCAGAACTAACTCCTACTACTGAAAATACTGAGTCTACTATAAAACTAAAATAAAAGCATATCCTCGATAGATGAGGACTCACTACTATAATCTGGTACTACTAACTAAATCGACTAAGCGCGGTCAGGAACCTGAGCATCCAAACCTATGATATGAGACATCATAGCACAAAGAAAGAGTATACATCAGTACGTGGAATGCATTAGTATGCTATATGAGGTTAGACTGAATGTACAGATTTATATGCATGAGCAATAACTAACTAAATGATATAGAGTAACTAAATATTAGAGTATATGGATAACTAAACTGCTATAAATATTGAGTATGCAATATTATGCATATACGTGTATGTATACTATATCTAAGCTTTTATGAAGCTGAGTATTGATTTCTAATACTGAGTAACTGATATCTGAGATTATTGATAACTTAATTACTGATAACTAGTGACTGTGTCTAACAGCTCTAATTTTGTAGAACTGAACTAAGTTCTATACTAAGACAGAAACTAAAACTGTAGGAGGTAATTATCTAACCGACATGACCTAAATAAGATAACTAGTGTCCAACCTTTAACCCCAGTTAGAAGGGTGTTAGTATCGTGCCACGAGTAAAGACAAGCTGAAGAGTTACCCTTATCTAGCAGGTACTCTAATGATAATAGTGGTACCCTCAACTGGCAGGTAGAAACACATCCTCAACCCTTAATTGGTAGGTTGATTTCTCATCATATGCTAGATATGTAGTTTTGGAATACAAGGACTGCTTCTAAGGATCACACCCTCTACTAGCAGGTGAGCCCCCAACCTTGGGTTTTCTCTTTGCTGAATCTTACTCCTAACTGAATAGACACAGAACTAGACTGACACTGAGTTCTATAACTGACTGAATTTACTGAGTTCTATAACTGACTGAGTTCCCTGAGTTCTATTAACTGGCTGAGTACTTATTTTTTGTTTCATGACTGATACTATTCTATAACTACTATAGCTCTAGGTAACAATGTCCACTTGTTCATAATTATTTCGTAGAGATATTTTTATCAAACACTTATAGGGAATAAGCTTATACATGATTGGGAACACACAATTACATGTCATGATTCCACTCTTTACTTCACTTAGGCATTTTATCAAACACTTGGGGAACATGGATTATTTTACATGGTAATCGCCAGCACATGAACATCATGAATACAACACTCAATTGCAAATTCAATGGATTACCATGCAATTCATATAATTCATCACATAACTATTTAAATTTCATGAAAACTTATAATTAATCATGAATTGAAACCCAACTACCATCATGGACCTAAACACAATCAATTTCAAGGATAAAGTTTGTAAATCAAAGATCTTGTAGTTTTAAAAAGGGTTCTTGGACTTCATGGGTAAAAGAAACCCATGAATGAACACCTAACATACCTGGGAATATTACTTATTAAAGATTTTTGAAGGAATTCTTAGGCTCATTCTTGATTTCTTGAGTTAGGGATTTTACCTTTTGAGAGAGAGTGTTTTGTTTTATGAGTAAATAATGAAATAATGAGAAACTAGTGCTCATTTAGGGCTAAATTTCATGCTTAGGATTGATTAGGTCCATGGAAAAAGACCTAATTACCCCTAGGAAGTTTAAAAATTTATCACTAAAAAACCTAATCTGGGCCCTTGGCGCAACACAGTGCAATCTTGCCATGTCAATGGAAAGTGACAATTTCAAATTAGGTCATCAACGCGATACGATGGGATCGCGGTGGGTTACTGGATTTAACAATTACCATTTGTACCCTCTCCTAGATGCGTTGAAGTGCCAGTTGGCACATTGTTTTACTAAAAAATTATAACACTCCACCCGGGTATTGGATTTAGGTGAATTTTATATCATTTGAAAGATGAATTAATTTGCTACAAAATGGTAGTCTTTAAAGTGAAAAATACTAAGTACTTTAAAAATTTATATCGAATAACTCATGTACTGAGAGATAAATTAAGCTAGGGAGATATGAGATATTACACAGGCGCATTGGGGGTTTTAGTAACATGGGAGGAACAAGTATTTTAAATAGGGCCTGATTTGTCATTTATAAAGGTATTTTCCTTCTAAGGTTGCTTATGGGGAAATTAAGATTTTTGTTTCCACTTCATCAGCTCCTGCGCCAAAGGGTAGTCCTTTTGTATCTAGTACTGGCATAAGCCAAAATTAATTGTATGCTCTTGCTATCTGCCAGTACTCTAAGTCATCTCCCAATATCATTACTGGTATATTATGACTCTTTTCTCATAATGTGTATTGCTTTCTTTTTTTGGGATCTAATCTTTCTTATGTGACCATATTTATGGTTGTACATTTTGGTTTTGGTCCTGAGTACATCCCTAATCCCTTTTCTATTTCTACCCAGATAGGTGACACTCTGGTTTCTAGAAGAGTCTATAGGGGTTGTGTAGTATCTATTGGTGGTAGAGAAACTCTGGTAGATTTGATAGAGTTGGACATTGATTTTGATATCTTATTATGAATGGACTGGTTGCACCCGTGCAATGTCTTCTTAGATTGTCAAACTCATAAGGTCATGTTTAAATTCCCTAATGAGCCAGTCATATAGTGGAAGTCAGTTTTATAATGCCTAAGGGGAGATTTATATCATATCATAGAGCCTGGAAGTTGATTTCTAAGGCATTCCTTTATTATTTTGTCTGGGTTAAGGATTATGATACAGAGGGTCCTTTCTTTCAATCCATCCCATGGTTAATGAATTCCCCAAGGTTTTTTCTAATAATCGTCTTGGGATTTCTCCCGATAGGATATTGATTTTATGACTAACCTTGATCTTGACACTCATACAATCTTAATCTCTCTATATAGAATGGCTCCGGCTAAGTTAAAGGTGCTTAATGAATAGTTGAATAACCTCCTTAACAAAGGTTTTATCCATCCTAGTGTGTCTTCATGGTGTTCTCCTATTTTTATCATGCATAAGAAGGATGATTCCCTTTTTATGTGCATAAATTACCATCAGTTGAATAATGTTATGGTAAAGAACAAGTATCTTCTTCCTCAGATTGATGATTTATTTAACTAGCTTAAGGGTGCTAGATGTTTATCTAAAATTAATATTTGATCGGGTTATCTTCAGTTAAATATTATGGAGGTGGACATCCCTAAGACTACTTTCTGAACCCAGTATGGTCCCTATGAGTTCTTAGTAATGTATTTTAGTTTGACAAATGCCCCAATAATATTTATGGACTTGCTAAATAGGGTTTTCCATTAGTTTGTAGATTTGTTCACCATCGTGTTTTAAGATGATATTCTGATGTACTCTAAGAGTGAGGCGGATCGCTGCGACCATTTTTATATTGTGTTATAAAGCTTGAAATATTAGCATTTGTATGCTAAGTTTTTTAAGGATGATTTCTGGTTGGAAGTTGTTACTTATCTGGGTCATGTCATATTTAGTGACGGGATCATGGTGGATTCGCAGAAATTTTCATCATTTAAAAAGTGGCCTAGGCCCACGACTCCAACTGATAATCAGAGCTTTTTAGGTTTAGTAGGTTGTTATAGGAGGTTTTTGGAAAGGTTCTCTTCTATTATGGCCTCTTTGAATAAATTGAGTTAGAAGAAGGTGAAATTATTATGGTCAGATGCTTACGAGGGTAGTTTCATGACGCTAAAAGATAAATTGAATTTGGCACCATTCTTGACTCTACCTGAGGAAACTGATGGATTTGTAGTTTATTCTAATGCATATCTTGTGGGACTTAATTATGTGTTTATGCAGCATGGCAGGGTGGTGGCCTATGCTTCTAGGCAGTTGAAAGTCCATGAGAAGAATTATTCGACTCATGGCATAGAGTTGTTGGTTGTGGCATTTGCACTTATTATTTAGCATCACTATTCTTATGGAATGCATTTAGATATCTTTTCTGATCATAAGTTCCTACAATATATGTTCATGATGAAAGAGTTTAATCACAGGTAAAGGAGATGGCTTGAGTTACTGAAAGACTACAACATGAGTCTCCATTACCACCCAAGTAAAGCTAATGTGGTTTTTGATACTCTTAGCAGGTTATCCATTGGGAGTCTATTTCATGTGGATGAGTATAAGTTGGAATTGGTGAAAAATATTCACCATTTGGCAAACCATGGAGTTCATCTCTTGGACTCTGAGAATATTGGTGTGTTTATGTAAAAAGTGGCACAGCCATCTCTTGGTACTAAAATAAAGAAGAAGCATGTATTGGATCCTGTCTTAATTAAGATTAAGAAGGGTGTGGGAAAGCAAAATGTTATAGCTTTTGAGATTGGTTGTGATGGTATCTTGATGTACCAAGGCAGATTATATGTTCCCGATGTAGATGAGTTGTGAGAGAGGATCTTGGCTAAGGATCTTGAATCACATTATTACATTCATCCTATTTTGATGAAGAGCTATTATGATCTTAAGGACATTTATTGGTGGAACAATATGAAGCAAGATGTGGCAAGTTTGGTGGCTAAATGCATGTGTGTCAATAAGTGAATGTTGAGAACTTTCAGCCCAAAGGGTTATATCAAGAAATTAAGTGGCCTGTGTGTAAGAGGAAGTGATTAACATGGATTTTAGTTCTGATCTTCCACAATCTCGAAATTAGTTTTATTTTATTTGGGTTATCATGGATAGGATGACTAAGTCTACTCACTTCTTGCCATTGAGGACAAATTTTTTGGTCGAGCATTATGCGAAGTTGTTCCTCCAACTGATTGTGAAGTTTCATCGAGCACCAATTTCTATCATGTTAGATCATGGCACTAAGTTCTAACCATATTTTTGGCATTTGTTTCATAGAGTTTTGGGAATAAGTTGATCCTTAGTACTACGTTCCACCCACAGTTAGATGGTAAGAATAAAGGTCTATTCAGACACTAGAAGACACATATTGACCTTGTGTAATTGACTATGATTAGGGAGAATTGAGTCCCCTGTAAATCATTACATGATCAGGTGCTTAAGTCACCTTAGTATATGTTGGGAGGTTTGAGTCTCCTGTGTGAATTTATAAGAGATTATTCTCTGGTTCATGAAACTACATGCACTGGGGCCTGACCAAGGGGTGAGAGTTCGTGCCCATATAGCCCCTGGGTACTATTATCAGACAGTTGAGCTACAAAATTAAAACTAAAGTCTTGGAATGTATGTTAATCCTTGCTTTCTATCGAGGCACATAATATATATATATATATATGTATGTGTGTATGTATTTGATTATGTACATTGGCTTGAATGATGCTAATCTATTGACCATGTGATTATGTTATTATAATACCTCATCTCTAAAAGTTTTTTGTCCATCATACAACTTATCCTTGAGACGTATGCACAGTGTACAATTTGTATGGTAAAATCATATCCAAAGTAGTGTGGCTTAGTGAGTACTCTTTTAAATGTACGATTTTACCCTAGAAGTCATCAAGATGGTATGATTCATATGAGTCCAAGTCATGAGAACATCGATAAAGACTCTTTAAGAATCTTCCACAAATAAGAGTGTAGGGGGTAGGGGGTTAAGAGTCATATATACAGGATATGAGTCGGAGGTAGAACTCATACATTTATCAGGCTGTTCCCCCCTAAAGACTGGCAGTCTTATGAGCCATGGAGGCTAGTCGTGCCATTACATACAACTCTTATGCCAGGCTCGTAAAGACTGGTGAGTAAATTATAAAAAGTTAAGCGCCTTTTTATCTCTTACCCCTTATACTCCCAACCCATGGCCCTATACTAAGGAGAGGCATTACTTTTACCCTCTTTTCTATCGACTAAACAACACAAAACTTATCATTCCATCCTCAAGAAAAAGATTAGGGTTTCTTCTCAAGATCATCTCCCAAGTCTCAAAAGTCAAGTTTACTTTACCAAGCTAAGAACTTCAGGTATGTGTGGTTTATGAACAAGGATATTCTTTCATCCTTGTGCCCAAAACTTATTTTAAAGTTAAAGTTACATGATTTTCAATTGGGGTTCATACCCAAATAATATTTTCTTGAGTTTATAAAATTATCATGTGATTAAAGTATTAAAGTGCATGCATGTTCTCATCTATTTATGTTTTGACTTAAAGATTCTATATTATTATTTGAATATCATAAGTTTAATATGAAAACATTGATTAAAGATTTCCAATTGAGTTTTATTCATGATATTGTATTACAAGTTATATGAAAGAAAAAAATGAGATTAAGGCTTAAGAATACGCACTAAGTTTACAAGAAAGTTTGATCTTTTGATTCAATGACAAGATTTGAAATCCACCATTGTAGAACTTGATTATTATTTAAAGTAAAAGGAAGCATAACTGGTTTCTAATTATACAAACCCTTATGTTAATTAAGGTTGATTTCCTAAAGTATGACCATATAAGTGTTATGGGTGTAGCATTTATCACCAAGAAGGGAATACATATGAGTGTATCCTAAATTCCCAGAAACTACGAGCCAACATAGGTTAAGCTTTTTCCTAACATGGATAAAGTTAAGAATAGTGATCAGTAAGATAAGTTTTTACTCAGATATAAAGGGTAGAATAGCTCTTCCCAAAGTGGGTAAGACATTGGACTCTATGGTATCTCACATGATTTATGTCGAATAAAAAATATCCTATAAGCAAGGTTAAAAGTAATGATTTTGAGAAACTAAGAGTTCTGGCTCACAAAGTTTATTCATATGCCTTATACTCTATGGTTATGATTCATATTCTAAAGTTTCACTCGAGTTCAAGATGAGTAATTTATGGTTATCATCCATTATTTGAAAGCTCTTATACTTATTCAGTTGTTTTACTTATGCATTCACCCCCATATGTTCAGTACATTGCCGATGTACTGATCAACATATTTGTCAGTGTTATACATTTTGTTATATTATAGGTTTTAGTGTTCGTTTATAGCAGCACGATTGAATTTGACATCATTACTTGAATTATTCCTTGTGGTGAGTCCTTATAGTCTGAGGGACAATATTATTAGATTCCCTTTATGGATGATAGAACTTAACCATTTGATTTTAGTTTTATGTTTTGGTCTGTTGGGGTCTGCCCCAGTGGCTCTCTAGTCACTAGTAGAGGCTTGTCTTACGGTGAATGTTTAAGTTTAAGTTCAAAAAGTTTATTCAATGATTCCTATGTTAATGATTAACTTTAAATTATGAAGTTCCTTATTTTTAGTTTTCATCATATGATTGGCATCCTAATTATGTGAGTTCTGAAATGAAAAGATATTATGGGTCTGCTTGGGGCTATTCTTAGACCTAAGAACCGTGTGACATTCAGGGGGTTCTCTCAGAGAATTACAAACTTAGTATTAAAGCCTAAGGTTTTGAAAAATCCTAGGGAGTCAGGTAAGCCATTTTATGTAGAGTCTTGATCATAGATATAAAGCGTGCCATATTTACGAGCAAAAACTATGGAATGAATTAGGAATCATTAGTTATTTTATGATATATCATGCTTATAATTTCCTTTATCTTCCTTAACTTGAGCTTTTAGGTGACAGAATATGCCTCCTCATCGAGCCAGCACCCATAGAAATGATGATCAACCACCCCTATAAGCTAACCCTTTAAATGGGAATGTGTCTCATGTTGAGTTTCTAGCTGCTTTTCAAGCATTGACCCAAGATGTGACCACCAATGTTTAGGGGAACCACTAGGAAATAGTCCCACTTTAATAGGATAGTAATTTAGTTGTAGCCCAGATTCAGGACTTTATGAGGATGAATTCGCCTAAGTTCGATGGGTCAAAGGTGGATGGAGACTCCCAGCTCTATATTTTTTTGGTGAGTAAGATAACTCAGATTGTGTATATTACTAAAGAAAAGAGTGTAGAGTTGGCATCCTATAGGTTGAATGATATTGCTTATGATTGGGTTACAATGTGGAAGGATGATAAGGATTAGAATGAAGTTCCTATGAGTTGGAAGGTGTTCCAGAATGGTTTTTTGGATAGGTTCTTTCTGTGTGAGATGAGTGAGTCTAAGGTAGAGGAGTTTATGAACCTAAGGCAGGGCTCTATGATAGTGAATAAGTACTTTCTTAAGTTAACTCAGTTGTCAAAGTATGCTCCCAAGTTGTTAGCGATTCTAGAGCTCGTATGAGTAAGTTTGTTACTTGGGTATCTAATTTGGTGGTCATGAAGTGTAGGGCTTCCATAATTATTGAAGACATGGATATTTATAGATAGATGACTCGTGCCCTATAGATTGAGGAAGAAAAGTTGAAGAAAACAGTGAAGGGAAATATAAAAGCTAAGACTGTACAATTTGAGTTTCGTCGGCCAAGGTTAGTATGGGAAAATATTCATAGTTTCAGTGTTATTCATTAGTGCCTATGCCATCTTCAGCTAGTTCTAATGCACCCAAAACCAGGAAAGAGCAATAGGGTAGGACTTCAAATTCCAAATCTTAAAATAGTGTAGTTGGGAGGCTCAATTTCCCAACATGTACAATGTTTGGCAGAACCTATCCTGGTGAGTGTTTCATGGGTAAAGGGGATTGTTATGGTTGTGGTAAGATGGGATATATAATCAAAGAGTTCCCATATTCTAAGAAGGGGAGAATATATACTTATCACAAACATAGACTACTATTGCATCACCTCAACTAGGCTGCCCAGCTCCTTTCCAGGGTGCGTCTTCCATTCGATTAAGAACAGAATTGATTTTATGCTTTGCCACCCCTTCAGGAGTAGAAAAGTTCACGAGATGCAGTCACTGGTATGCTTTGTGCCTTTTACATTGATGTTTATGTATTGTTACACCTGGGATCAAATTTCTTTGATGTAACTCCTTTGTTTGCTATAAATTTTTTGGTAGGTCATGAAAATCTCTCTAAGCCCTTCTCAGTTTCCACCCCAGTGGGTAACTCTGTTTTGCCAAAGGAGTCTATAGGGAGTTTTCTATTACCGTCCTCCATAATATCACACTAGCTAACCTAAATAATGTTAGAGATTGTACATTTTGATATTTTTTCGGGCATAGATTTGATGCATTCATACTACGCATGTCGCACACCCTCGTGGTGAAGTTTCAGTTTTCTAATGAAGTAGTTTTTGAGTGGAAGGGCAGTTTTGTATTCTCAAAGGTCATTTCATATTTTACATTAAGGCCAGAAATTTAATAGCCAAAGGGTTTATTTACTATTTTTTTAGGCAAAGATACTAAGTCTAAAGTCCCAACGATACAGTCAATTTGGGTAGTAAATGAGTTTCTAGAGGTTTTTCACAAAGATCTTCTAGGGGTACCTCCAGATAGAGAAATAGAGTTTGGTATTGACTTTTTTACTGATACTTATCCCATATCTATTCCACCATACCATATGGCTCCGGCTGAACTTAAAGAGTTAAAGGAGTACCTTAAAGTCTCTTAGATAAAGTTTTATCAGACCCAGTGTTTCTATGTGTGGTTCTCCAGCCCTTTTCATACGCAAGAAAGATAGCACTCTCAGAATATGTATAGATTATAAATAGATAAACAAGGTTACAATCAAGAATAAGTATCTTACTCCTAGAACCGAAGATTGTTTTGATCTGCTTCAGGGTGCCCGATAGTTCTCTAAGATTAAACTTGGATTGGGATATCATCAGTTGAAAGTTAAGGAGAAAGACATACTGAAGGCAGCTTTTCAAATGAGGTACAGTCATTTTGAGTTTTTGGTTATGTTGTTTGGACTGAAAAATGCTCCTACAAGCTTTATGTATTTGGTGAAAAGGGTTTTCAAGAAGTATTTTCATATGTTTATCATTGTCTTTATAGATGACATATTGGTGTATTCCAGGGTGAGGAAGAGCATGCAGATCACTTGAGGATAGTATTGCAGACACTTAAGGACCGTCATTTATATGAGAAGTCTGGTAAATATGAATTTTTGTTAGAATATGTTACCTTCTTGGGGTATGTTATTTCAGGGGCCGGTATTTATGTCGATCCTCAAATGATTTATGCAGTAAAGCACTAGTATAGACCTATCACTCCATCTGATATTTTGTACTTTTTGGCTTTGGCTGGGTACTACAGAGGATTTTCTAAAGGATTCTCCTCTATATGTACACAATTGACTAAGATTCCTCAAAAAAAGTAAAGTTTATGCGGTCAATAAGTGTGAAAAAAGTTTTCAAGAGTTGAAAGTTAGATTGACTTCAGCTCTGTTGTTAGCCTTGCCAGAAGGGTTAGATGGATTTTGTGGTATATTATGATACTTCTAGAGTTGGGATGGGTTATGTACTAGTGCAGAATGGGAAAGTGATAGCCAATGCTTCTAGGCAACCTAAGGACCATGAAAAGAATGACCCAACTCACAACTTAGAATTAGCTGCTGAAGTGCTTTCTTTGAAAATTTGGAGGCACTACATCTATGATGTGCATGTTGATGTTTTCACTATCCATAAAAGCTTTTAATACGTATTTACTCAGCAAGAGTTGAATATTCATCAGAAAAGGTAGTTGGAGTTATTAAAAGATTATGACATTAATATTCTCTATAATCCCGATAAGGCTAATATGTTGGCTGAAGCACTGAGTAGGTTATCCATTGGTGGTGTGGCCTATGTAAAGGAAGAAGGATGAGAATTGGTCAAAGAGGTGCATAGATTATCCCATATGGGAGATCGTTTGCTCAACACTAATGATGGGAGAGTAGTATTTTAGAATGGTTTATAGTCATCGTTGGTAGTGGGAGTGAAAAAGAAGTTGCAGAATGATCCCATCATTAATCTGACATTAGAAGAAGTCCAGTAACATAAGGTTGAGGTTTTCTTCCAAGGGAGAGATGGTGTACTTTGCTATCAAGGCAGATTTTTTATGTTTCAAATGTAGTATTGCAAGAGGATTTTAGTCGAGGCTCATGGTTCTAGGTATTCCATTCATCTAGGTGCTACTAACATGTGTCGAGACCTATGACAAATATATTTATGGACTGAGTTAGTGGCATAATATCAATATTCTCACCAAGTAGTGGTTGAACACCAGAGATCAGGATGTATGATTCAAGAGATTAATATACCTACTGGGAAGTAGGAAGTAGTGAACATGGATTTCATCACCAGGTTGCTTTGTACAAAATGTCAGTATGATTTAATTTGAGTTATAGTAGATCGAATGACTATGTCTTCTCATTTCCTACCTATCAAGACTTCATACACAATAGTGGATTATGCTAGAATGTATATCTGTGAGTTAGTTAGTCTTCATGGGATACGTTAATCCATCATTTCAGACAGAGGCACACATTTCACTTGGAAGTTTTGGCAATCTTTTTAGAAAGGCGTTGGTACAAAGGTTAAACTTAGCACTACTTTTCATCCGTAGATCGATGGTCATGCTGAACGCATAATTCAAACACTAGAAGACATATTTAGGGCACTTTTTTTAGATTACAAAGGACGTTGGGAAGGCCACTTAACATTTATTAAGTTTGCTTATAATAACAGTTATCATGCTAGCATTCAGATGGTTTCGGTTGAAACACTATACATGCATAGGTACAGATCACCCATAAGATGGATTAAGGTTGGTGAAATGGTTTAGATTAGTCCTGATCTATTCTTGAGTCTATAACTATGGTTTAGTCAATTTTTGAAAGGTTAAAGAGTGGTAAGAGTCATCAGAAGTCGTATGCTAATGTCATAAGAAGGGAATTCAAGTTTATAGTAAGTGATTGGGTATTCTTGAATGTGTCTCCTATGAAATTAATAATGAGATTTTGACAGAAAGGGAAGTTGAGTCGGTGATTTGTTGGTCAGTATGAAATAGTGAAGCGTATTGGAAAGGTGGCATACAAGTTGAATCTTTCTTTAGAGTTAGCAATGATTCATCAAGTTTTTCACATTTCGATGCTCAAGAAGTGCATTAGAAATACGTCCTTAATAGTTCCCTAGAGATTATTGAACTCAAGGATAACTTGTGATATGAGGAGATCTCAGTTGAGATACTTGATAGGCAGTTCCGAAGGCTAAGGAATAAAAAGGTAGCATCTATAAAAGTTCTTTAGAGAAGCAAGTCAGTTGAATGGGTCACCTAGGAAGCTGAAATAAATATAATGGCCAAGTATCCTAATCTATTTTTTTCCAAATCAGTTCTTACTGAAGGTAATAGTTATTTTAAGCCAAGACTCTTTCTCTTTCTAATACTAATTAAGTATTCTTGAGTTGTATGATATGTGGGGTGTGGTCATATCCTCATGACAAATGTAAGCTTGTTTATAAGATAGTTGTTGGTGTGATTGAGCCTTTATCCTAGTCCTAAGTGATGCCACATTGAAGGATGAATGTTCCCCAGAGGAGATATTGTAATACACCATCTCTAAAAAATTTATGTCCATCATACGACTCATTCCTGGAGTATTATGCATAGAATATGAGTGGTACGATGAAATTGCATCCAAAATAGTATGTTTCGGTGAGCAATCTATTAAAGAAAATACTTGACCCTAGGAGTCATCAAGAAGGGTAAGAGTCGTATAAGGCCACGTCCTGAGAACATCAATGAAAACTCCTTGAGAATCTGTCAAAGATATGAATGGGGGAGTTAAGACTCGTGTGAGCATTATACGAGTAGGAAGTTGAACTCGTAGGTTGATCAGTGTGTTCCCTTCTAGAGACTACCAAGTTTAAGATTCATGGAGGATTGTAATGACATGCAATATAGGCTAGAACGTAAATCGTCTTTCCTACGCGTAGATGTTCTAAAAGTCATAAACCTAATGTAAATTTAGTGTGTTACTCATTTATGTAGTATGTGAATCTAGTTGAGCATGAGTCGAGATCATAGAGGTCCCTTAACTCAAAGACTAGTTGAAAGTTTTCCTATCATTCAAGTTTTAGTGAACATCAAAACTTGGATAAAATTCAATCTACTATAACTCCTTGTATATGGAAAACTGGGTGACCTACTATATATCAAATAAAAGGATTTTGAGTCCTCTTTCCAATGCCACCAATTTTACCAAAATCCAATATTGAAGAAAAATGTTATGCCCATTTTACCCCAACATATCTGCCTCAAAATTGAGTGATGACGATTCTGATGGATATCACAAATCTAACGCCTTATCAAAACTGTCATCAGCATTAGGTAGAAAGTCATAAATTCCAACATTTTGTGACGACAAGAGCTGAAGGCTTATCACATATGCGATGACATCAGCCCAATGTCATTATCTATTCAATTCAGCATTTTTAAAAGGTTTTGGAGGGATATTTTGGTATTTTCCCTTCACCCCATAACTCCATAAACACTAAATTCAACCTCCATTTCACCAAAAATATACACTCCTTTCTCTTAAATCCTCTCAAGAACCAAACCCTAGGGCCTCAACCTATGATTCAAGATCCCTCAAAATTTCACCATTAAATTCCAAAATTGATTCAAGAATTAGAATCCCCAAACTAAGATCTTCAAGAATCATACATCAAAAGCAGAAATAGAGTCCCAAAAGCAAATATTCCTCCAAGGTTCATAATCTAAGTTATGCAGGGTTTTCCTAATATATCAGGGGCATAGAAATCATGTTTCTAGGAAAAGGGTTTCAAATTTTTGAACATATTCAGGTTTTAGAAGAATTGATGATACTGTTTTTGCCTTTAGGCCTTCCCCCAAATTGATTTAAAGTGATATATATATATATATATATATATATGTATGTGTTTTAAGGTTGATGATTGAATTGAGAGCATGATTTATGTAAAATCCCTCTCTGGTTATGATTTTTCCTTTACTTATGACATGCTATGGATTGTTCCGAATGTGTTTCGAAAGGCTTGATATGAAAGGTCTTGAATAATGTTATCTTCGAATTATGACTTTGATTACAAAAAAAAGAGGGTAGTTTATATTGGTAAATGTAGAAATATTCATAAAATGAAAGAGTGCATAATTTTGCCAAAAGCAAATGACCACCATATGTTTGAGGAATTATTGCATAGTTTTGACTTATATTTTAAAACATGAAATCTCTTAAACTATTTGCACGTTGGGTGGTCTAAATTGAGTTTTCATGAAATAATCATGCAAGATACATTATGGCTCGGAAAATAGGGCTTGCAAGTCTTGGTGTGACGACACTAACTCAGTTAAAGCCATAGTAATTCAGAACAAAATAGAACACATGTTTCAAATCAGATTTTTATATATTGAAACTAGAAAAATGCATGATTCAAAACAGGATAAAATTGGGCATAAAGAGAGCTTAGGTAGTTTTCCAAAGAAGGCATGAGTTCAGATAACTCATTGCCCAAAAATAGTGATTTGCCGATCTGGGTATATCATTATACGCTGGCCTAGTGCCTTATGGCTTATCGGACTCAGACATTCTAACCCTTGCAGAACACTTGGGTTGGGGGCTTCCCTGCTGAGTCAATGGTGGATTCCATACAGCCCGTGGACTATCAAAATTGTAGGGGAGTGCCACCTAACTCAAAAGTAATACAAAGATCAGAAACTACATTGTCAGAAATGTTTTATGTTTTCCAGAATGCCCATGTATTTAGAAATCTTATCTTTCATGATGTTTATGACTAGCTCTTAATTATTTTATTTATATACAAGCTTTATTTTAGATTTCTTCGTGTACCAGTATATCTGTATTGACCCCCTTTTCCCCTCTACCTCTTAGGTTCTGAGGCTTAGTCTAGGGGTCCAGATAAGTAGTAGATTTTATCAGACAGAGTTACAGTGTCCAGTTGATGACTCTTCTATATTGTAGATGGCTTGTTTATTCTCAGACAATTATTATTAGTTATGGTTTTGGTCTACTGGGGCCTTGTCCCAGTTTTTTTTTCATATTGTGTTAGTAATCATGTAGAGGTTTTGCAGATGGTTTGCAGATGTTGTTAGTTAGTTTTGGATTTCGCTTTCCGTTGCCAAATTTATATCAAATTTATGACCATGATTTCATTCCACTATATTTTTCATATTTCCTTATTTGTTTATGAATGGTGTATATGATTACAAAATACAAGGGTGTCTGGGCGTTCGTGGTTTGGGATGCTCATCACGGCCAGTGCCTCAATTTGGGTCATGACAAACTTGGTATCAAAGCACGGTTCATGGTCCCAAGGTGTCTACGAAATTGCGTTGGGTAGAGTCTTGTTTATGAGTGTGTAGCACACCACACCTATAAGTGGGAGGTTACTAGGTATTTAGGAATGTTTCCCCTCTTTGTGATTTAGTTTGTGCTTTAGAGTCTGAAATGTTCCCTAATCATTGATCTATTATTTATCAGTGAAAAAAGTCATGCCTCCTCGTCGCTCCAATAATCAGGATTCTCAAGATGATAAAGTCTACCCCACCCATGGGATGCAGACCCATAATAGAGCACACACCCTAGAACCTGTCCCTACTTCAGGAGTACCTCCAGTCCCGACCAGTCCTCCTCGAGCTCCAAGAACAAATGTTAATTGTCCCCAGTCTTCTCAGAGGGATATATCAAATGCAGAATTCAGCCAATCCATCCACATGCTTGCACAGCTGGTAGCCGCACAGACTCAAAAATCGGAGGATACTGGGTCTGTATCTGTTACTTCTGAGGCTAATAGGGTGGGTCAGTTCATGAGAATGAACTCGTCCAAATTTTCTAGCACTAGGATAGAAGAGGACCCACAGGAGTTCATAGATGAAATGAAGAAAATTTTCAAAGTAATGCATGTGGATCAGGTGGAAGGGGTTGAGTTAGCTGCATACCAGCTTAAGGATGTAGCTAACCAATGGTATAAATAGTGGGAGGATGCAAATGGTGAGAATGCTGAGCCTACAATTTAGACCAAGTTTGTGAAAGCTTTTCTTGACCGGTTCTTCCCTTTAGAATTCAGGGAAACCAAAGCAGAGGACTTCATGAATCTCAAAGAGAAAAAAATGAGTGTCCAGGAGTATACTCTGAAGTTCAACCAACTGGCCCACTACATACCAGAAATGACAGGTAATATAAGAGCCCGGATGAGGAAATTTACATCTGGCCTTTCGGATGATCTAGCGCTTGAATGTCAAGGAGCAATGTTGAACAAGGATATGGACTTTTCTAGGCTATCCATCTACATGTAGCAAGTTGAGGAAAAGAAGAATAAAATCACTGAGTCTAGGGAAAAGGATAGGAAGGCAAAGAGGGCTAAGACGGTAGACCAGAGTCACAGTTAGTAACAGGGCAGTAACTAGGGTAACAAATGGCAAAAGAAGAAGTTTTGGGACAAGGAACAGTCTGTGACTAGCGCCCCTACTCCGAGACCCTAAGTTGATAGATGATCACATAGTTTTCATACTAATCATGGATCCAGGATGCAGGATACCCGGTCACCAGGCAGTGTGGTGCAGCTGCATTGTACTTTTCCATGGTGTGTGACTTATGGTAAGCATCATTCAGGAAGGTGTCAGCTAGGCACATTTGTGTGTTATTCTTATGGTCAGATGGGCCATTTTTAGAGGGATTAACCTTCGGCTAGATGGAGTGTTGGGGGTGCCAAGTCTCAACAAAAGTCTTTTGCACCACCACTGCCTCAAAAGGGCGCCATTTCAGCTGTCGAGAATGGTCGCAACTGATTGTACTCCTTGACCAACAGCCAGTAGGCAAAAGCCTCACCAGATGTAGTGATTGGTATGTTGCAAATATTTTCACGTAAAGTATATGTATTGTTTGATACCGGATCTACCTTATCCTATGTGACCCCGTATGTGGCTGTTGGTTTTGGGTTGAGCCCAATGTGATTGCTTAGACTTTTTCTGTTTCCTCCTCGGTAGGGGATTTTTTTGTGTCTAGGAGGGCGTACAGGAATTTTGTTGAATCTATTTGTAGCCAGAATATCGTAGATGACCTCATAGAGCTTGATATGGTTTACTTTGACGCTATCTTAGGGATGGACTAGCTCCATTCATGTTATGCCACACTAAACTGTAGGACCCGTAGAGTCACTTTCTTTTGCCCGAATGAACCAGTTATAGAGTGGGAGGGTCATTCTTGAAAACCTAGAGGGAACTTTATATCTTACTTCAGATGCCATAAACTTATCTCCAAAGGTTGCCTGTATCAGCTTATTCGGGTTAAAGATTCTAACACCGAAAGCCTTCTTCTTTAGTCTTTCCCTGTGGTAAATAAATTTCCAGAAGTTTTTCTTGATGATCTCCTAGGAATACCACCTGATAGGGAGATATATTTTAGTATTGATTTGTTTCCAGACACCTATCCTATTTCTATTCTGCCATATAGAATGGCTCCTACAGAGCTAAAAGAGTTGAAAGAATAGCTAGTAGATCTTTTGGATAAAGGTTTTATCCATCCTAGGGTTTCTCCATGGGGTGCACCTGTGTTTTTCATGCAAAATAAAGACGGTTTCTTTCGTATGTACATAAATTACCGCCAGCTGAATAAGGTCATTGTTAAAAATAAATATCCTCTTCCTAGGATCGATGACCTTTTTGACCAGCTTCAGGGTACTAAATGTTTTTCAAAGATAGACCTTCGTTTGGATACCATCAGTTGAAAGTTAGAGAGTGAGACATTCCCAAAATAGCTTTTTAAACCAGATATGGTCATGAATTCATAGTCACATCCTTTGGATTGACTAACGCCCCTGCAGCTTTTATGGACCTAATAAATAGGGTCTTTCGGTAGTTTCTAGACCTATTTGTCATAGTTTTTATTGATGAATTCTTGGTCTATTCTAAGAGTGAGGATGATTATGCCAATCACCTTCGAATCATCCTTCAGACTCTCAAAGATCATAAATTGTATGCAAAGTTTTCCAAGTGTGAATTCTGGCTGAATGCTATTGCTTTCTTGGGTCATATTATGTCTAGTGAGGGAATTAAGGTGGATCCCAAAAAGATTGAGGCAGTGAGAAAATGGCCCAGACCTATGACTCCAACCGACATTCGAAGCTTCTTGGGTTTGGTAGGGTATTATAGAAGATTTGTAGAGAGTTTTTATTCCATAGCTGCTCCACTTACTAAGTTGACTCAAGAAAAGGTGAAATTTTTGTGCTCTGACTCATGTAAGTAGTTTTGAGAAGTTAAAAATCAAATTGAATACTACACCTGTACTGACTCTTTTGAAAGGTATAGACGGTTTTGTTGTATATTGTGATGCATCCCAAGTGGGACTTGGGTTTGTCCTTATGCAACATAGTAAGATGGTATCTTATGCATCTAGGCAGTTGAAAGTGCATGAGCGAAATTACCCTACCCATGATTTGGAGTTAGCGGTTGTGGTGTTTGCACTTAGAATCTAGCGGCATTATATTTATGGGGTATATGTTGATATTTTAACTGACCATAAAAGTTTGCAGTATGTTTTCTCATAGAAAGAATTAAACCTCAAGAAGAGGAGCTGGATGGAGCTTTTGAAGAATTATAACATGAGCCTTTACTATCATCCGAGTAAGGTAAATGTTGTATTCGACGCCCTCAATAGGTTGTCTAAGCGTAGCCTTTCTCATGTTGAGGAAGGGAAAAGAGAAATCATTAAGGACATTCACAGACTTGCAAATCTTATGGTACGAATCTTGGATGCCGAAGATGGGGGAGTGGTTGTTCATGTGGTATCTAAATCATCCATTTGTGCTGAAGTTAAAGAGAAGGAGGTTGAAGATCCCATCTTAATACAGATCAAGAAAGATGTGGGTCAACAAAAGGTGATGTCCTTTGAAACTGGTGGTGATGGTAATTTGAAATATTAGGGTAGATTATGTGTGCTAGATGTAGATGGTCTGATGAAGAGAATCCTTAATGAAGCTCACACCTCGAGGTACGTGGTTCACCCAGGCTTTATAAAAATGTATCATGATCTGAAAACCATTTATTGGTGGAATAATATGAAGTGTGATATGGCTAACTTTGTTGCCAAGTGTTTGAATTGTTAGCAAGTTAAGGTAGAGCATATAAGGCCTAGTGGTATATCCCAAGAGATAGATTTACCTATGTGGAAGTGGGAGATGATTAATATGGATTTCATTATGGGACTTCTGAGGTCTCGAAACTAGTATGATTCTATTTGGGTGATTGTGGACCAATTGACTAAGTCTGCTCATTTTTTGCCTGTTAGAACCAACTATTTTGGAGATGATTATTCCAAGTTGTACATTGAGGAGATAGTTTATTTGCATGGAGCGCCGATATCCATCATATCTGATTGAGGTATAAGGTTTTCTTCATAATTTTGGAGGTTTTTTCAAAGGGGTTTAGGTACCCAAGTGACTCTACGTACTGCATTTGACCCTCAGATGGATGGGCAAGCAGAGCACACTATTCAGACCCTTGAATATATGTTGAGAGCCTGTGTAATTGATTTCAAGGGTAGTTGGGTCGATCACTTACCACTAATAGAGTTTGCGTATCATAATAGCTATCACACCAGTATTAAAATGGCTCCTTTTGAAGCACTATATGGACGAAGATGTAGGTCACCTATAGGGTGGTACAAAGTAGGAGAGACTCAATTGTTTTGGCCTGATCTTGTTCATGAGGCAATGAAAGACGTGAAACTTATTAGAGAATGACTTAAGATAGCTCAGAGTAGACAAAAATCCTATGCCGATGTTAGAAGAAGAGAGTTGAAATTCGAGGTTGGTGATTGGATATTTCTAAGAATTCTTCTATGAAGGGAGTCATGCGATTTGGGAAGAAAGGTAAGTTGAGTCCTCGCTATATAGGACCATATCAGATCTTGAGAAGGATTGGAGCAGTTGCGTATGAGTTAGAATTGCCTGCAAATTTGGGTTCTGTTCATCCGGTATTTTATGTATCCATGTTGAAGAAGTGTATAGGAGATCATTCCCTAGTGTTTCCTATAGAGGAAATCAAAGTTACAAACTCTTTAGCATATAAAGAGGAAACTATTGCAATCTTAGATCATCAAGTGATGAAGTTGAGGAGTAAGGAGATAGCTTCGGTTAAGGTGATGTGGAGGAAACAAAAAGCAGAGGAGGCTACTTGGGAATCAGAAGATGATATGCACGTGAGGTATCCAACTCTTTTTTAGGACATGAAAGATGATTTAGAAGGTACAAACCCTATACTACTCCTTTTTCTTTCATTTAGCTCATGCAATCGTGCTTGATTTGTCTCGAGTCTTCATTCGGGGGTGGGATAATGTAATGACCCGCAATATGGTCTAGAACATAAACTGTCTTTCCTATGCGTAAATGTTCCAAAAACAATAAACCTAATATAAATTTAGTGTGTTATTCATTTATATAGTATGTTAATCTAGTTGGTCATGAGTTGAGATCATAGAAGTCCCTTAACTCAAGGACTAGTTGAAAGCTTTCCTGTCGTTCAAGTTTTAGTGAGTGACAAAACTTAGATCAACTTAAATCTATTATAACTCCTTGTATATAGAGAACTAGGTGGATTACTATATATCAAATGAAAGGTGTTTGAGTCCTCTTTCCAACTCCACCAATTTTACCAAAATCCAATAACGGATCAAAAAGTTATGCCCATTATACTCCAACATACCAGCCTGAAAATTGAGTGACGACAATTCTGACGGATTATCACAAATCTGACGCCTTATCAAAAAATGTCGTTAGCCTTAGGCAGAAAGTCATAAATTCTAACATTTTGTGATGACAAGAGCTGACGGCTTATCACATGTGTGCCGACATCAGCCCAATATCATCAGCTGTTCAATTCAGCAATTTTCAAAAGGTTTTGGATGGGTATTTTGGTATTTTCCCTTTCCCTTCACCCAATAACTACATAACACTGAATTCAACATCCATTTCACCAAAAAAATATACTCATTTCTCTTAAATTCTCTCAAGAACCAAACCCTAGGGCCTCAACTTAAAATTCAAGATCCCTTAAAATTTCACCATTAAATTCCAAAATTAATTCAAGAATTAGAATCTCCAAACTAAGATCTTCAAGGATCATCCATCAAAAGCACAAATAGAATCCCAAAAGTAAGTGTTCATCCAAGGTTCATAATCTATGTTACGCGGAGTTTTCCTAAAATCTCATGGTCATAGAAATCATGTTTTTAGGAAAAGGGTTTCAGATTTATGAACATATTCAGGTTTTAGAAGCATTGATGATATTGTTTTGGCCTTTAGTCCTTCCCCCGAATTGATTCAAAGTGATATATGTATATACGTATGTGTTTTAAGGTTGATGATTGAATTAAGAGCATGATTTATGTAACATCCCTCTCTGGTTATGATTTTTCCTTTACTTATGACATGTTATGAATTATTCTGAATGTGTTTTAAAAGGCGTGATATGAAAGGTCTTGAATAACTCTATGTTCGGATTATGATTTTGATTTGAAAAGAGAAAGGGTAGTTTATGCTGGTAAATGTTAAAATATTCATATAATGAAAGAGTGCATGACTTTACCAAAAGCATATGACCACCATATGTTTGAGGAATTCTTGCATAATTTTGACTTATGTTTCAGAACATAAAATCTCTTAAATTATTTACACGTTGGGTGGTCTGAATTGATTTTTTATGAAAGAATTAAGCATGATACATCATGGCTCAAAAATTGAACTTGCAAGTCTTGGTGTGACGACACCAACTCAATTAAAGCCATAGAATTCAGAACAGAATAGAACACATGTTTGAAATCAAATTTTCATATGTTGAAACTAGAAAAATGCATGATTTATAAGAGGATAAAATTGGGTATAAAGAGAACTTAGGTGGTTCTCCGAAGAAGGCATGAGTTCAGATAACTCGTTGCCCAAAAATCGTGATTTGCCAATTTAAGTATATTATTAGACGCTGGCCTAGTGCTTTGTAGCGTATCAGACTTAGGCACTCCAACCCTTGTGGCACACTTGGGTTGGGGGCTTCCCTGTTGAGTCAATGGTGGATTCCATACAGCCTGGGGAATATCAAAATTGTAGGGCAGTGCCACCTAACTCAGAAGTAATACAAAGATTGAAAACGGCATTGTCAGAAATGTTTTATGTTTTCAAGAATGCCCATGTATTTTGAAATCTTACCTTTCATGATGTTTATGGCTAGCTCTCAATTATTTTATTTATATACAAGCTTTATTTTGGATTTCCTCACTTACCAGTACATCTATATTGACCCCCCTTCCCCCTACCTCTCAGGTTCAAAGGCTCAGTCTAGGGGTCCAGATAAGCAGTAGATTTCATTAGATAGAATTGCAATGTCTAGCTGGTGAGCCATTTATATTTCGGAAGGCTTGTTTATTTTTAGGCAATTATTATTAGTTATGGTTTTTGTCTATTGGGGGCCTTGTCCCAGTTTTTTTTTTTTAGATTGTGTTAGTAATCATGTAGTAGAGGTTTCGCAGATAGTTTGTAGATGTTGTTAGTTAGTTTTGGATTTCATTTTCTGTTGCTAAATTTATATCAAATTTATGACCATGATTCTGTTCCACTATATTTTCCACATTTTCTTATATATGTATGAATGGTGTATATGATTACAAGCTAGAATGGGTGTCCGGGCCTTCATGGTTTAGGATGCTCGTCATGGTCAGGGCCTCGGTTCGGGTCATGACAAGGCTAGTCCTATAATTGAATACAAGGCGTATGGTAGAATCGTAAAGACTAATGAGTAAATTCTAAAAAGTTAAGTTAAGGGCCTTTTTATCTGTTACCCCTTATAAATCTCAACCCATGACCCCATACTAGGGAAAGGAATTACTTTCCCCCTCTTTTCCATCAATTAAACAACACAAAATCTCTCATTCCATCCTTAAGAACAAGATTAGCATTTCTTCTCAAGATCATCTCCCAAGTCTAAAAGGTAAAGTTTACTTCACCAATTCAAGAACTTCAGGTATGTGGGATTTATGAACAAGGATATTCTTTCATCCTTGAGACAAATACTTATTTTAATCTTAAAGTTATATGATTTACAATTAGAGTTCATAGCCAAATTATCTTGTCTTGAGTTTATGAAATTATTATGTGATTGAAGAATTAAAGTATATACATGTTCTCATCGATTTATGTTTTGACTTGAAGATTCTTATTATGATTTGAATATCGTGAGTTTAGTTTGAAAACATTGATAAAAGATTTCCAATTGAATTTTAAGCATGATATTGTATTGCAAGTTATATGAAGCAAAATATAAGATTTAAGGCTTAAGAATAAGTACTAAATTTAAAAGAAAGATTGATCTTTTTATTTAATGACAAAACTTGAAATCCACCATTTTTTATCTTGATTTAATGTACAATAATGACTAGCATAATTTGTTTCTAGTTCTACAAAATCTTATGCAGTTTTTAGGTGGATTTCCTAAAGTATGGTCATGTAAGTATTCGAGGAGTAGTATTTAGCACCGAGAAGAGAATGCGGATGAGCGCATCCTGAATTCCCAGAAACTAAGAGCCAATGTAGGTTAAGCTTTTTCCCACTATGGATAAAGTTAAGAAAATTTATCACTAAGATAAGGTTCTATTCCGATGGCAAGGGTAGAATAACTTTCCTAAATGTGGGTAACAAGTTACACTCCATGGTAGCTCACATGGTTTTTGTTGATTAGATGAATCACACAAAGGCGAGGTTAAAAGCAAAAATTTTAAGAAACTAAGCATTATGGCTCACTAAGTTTATTCATATGACTTACACTCTATGTTTATGATTCATAATCTTAAGTTTTAGTCGTGTTTAAGGTGAGTCATTTACAGTTAGCATGAATAATTTAAAAACTCGTATACTTATTCAGTTGTTGTTTACTTATACATTCACCCCGACAATCTAAGTACATTCAAGAAGTACTGATCCACATATATGTTTGTGTACTACATTGTCTTATAATGTAGGTTCAGGTGCGCATTTGCTACAACATGATTTTCTTTGGCATTATTACTTATATTCCTCCTTGTGGTGAGTCCTCATTGTCTAAGGGTCTAGATTATCAGATTTTCTTTACGGATTATAGTACTTAATCACTTGATTTAATGATAATGTTTAGGTCAGTTGGGGTCTGTCCTAGTGGCTCTCTAGTCACTAGTAGAGGCTTATCTGACAGTGAATATTTAAGTTTAAGTTCTAGAAGTTTGTGCAATGATTCCCAAGATAATGATTCACTTTAAGTTATGATATTTATTATTTTAAATTTTCTTCCTACTATTTCCATCCTAATTAAGTTAGTTCATAACTTAAAATATATCATAGGTTGCCTTAGCACTATTCGTAGACCTGAGCACCATGTGATTTCCAGGCGGTGTACTCTCGGGGCACTATAATTTTACCCTATACCTGAGTTACATTCTACCTCTCTATATGTTAACCATTAACGAACATTGTATCCCCATGCAATGCGGGATTTTACCATACTTCTATTTCTCCTACTCAGTGATTGTGGATTGTTCGATAGTTGACTTGAAGTGGTGACCTTTCATGCTTTAGAATGCTCCATTTTAGGATTATTTTTTCTTTTTGAGTTATATACCATTATATACAATTTTTGGCTATAGTCGAGGTTATGTCCTGACAATTTATTGATATTCAGTTTTGGATCATTGTTTAGAAGGCTTTGTTTGTGCTATTGTGGTTATTGGGCGATGTTGGTCAATCATTTGGCTAGTTGGGGTTTGTTGTGTTTAGGTTTAACAAGTACTGGGGGTGATTTCGATCCACGTGGCACTTGTGATACTGACATGATCAGCCCATGTTAGGGTTATGTCATTAAGATATACCCTAAGGACCTCTAGGGCCTAGCTAAAAGTATGTTTCTTAACTTCAAAAAAGAGTCGTATGTGCTCCTTAACTTGAAATTTTGGATACTCGAAATTCCCAAAACATGCAAAACTAGAAAAATAAAAAATAAAGGTGATTCTAAAATGAAAAAAATAATAATATGAACTACCTACTACATGTTGGGTTGCTTCCCAACTAACTACTAATTTAATATTGTGGAACGAAAGATCAACATTTTCTGCCACCTTGAGGATATGAATTTCGCCACCAACTGCATATCCATTTTGCTATTATGGTCATATGGTGGGTGTAAGGAGGTAATGATCTAAGTAATGGGTGGTGTGTGTAGAACTTCTTGGCCATTAAGTGAGGCTTATTGTATTGTCTATTATTTGTTATTAACCTAAGAATGTAGAGGGTCTTATTCCTCATCCTCACACTCCTCCACTTCAAATGAATCAGGATCTATGTCGCATCCAAACCTAATGTAGAAAAGTAAATAAAATTAACTCCAATACATCCCCTTTCATAGTTACACAATATCGAACATGCTCACTTTTATACAACTTCTTAATGTCAACCTGAGGAAAAAAATAATAGTTGAAAAGTCTGAATTCTTTCTCCCTCTCTATATACCAGCTAGTATCAACAACTAGAGTTTATTCGATGTCAGACATCATAATCTTTATAGTCAATTGGTCATTCAAGTCAAGGATATCTAGGACAAATTACTCTATCTCTTGTATGATATCGTCTTTCCCCTTCTTTAGCTGGGTTTCCATGGTTGTGATACCATCCCATAGGTACTCGTAGTATTTTACTTATTTTTCTCACGTCGTTAGACAAT
The DNA here is from genome assembly GCF_002878395.1 of Capsicum annuum. NCBI lineage: Eukaryota > Viridiplantae > Streptophyta > Magnoliopsida > Solanales > Solanaceae > Capsicum > Capsicum annuum. The sequence continues at coordinate 101,596,124 of NC_061119.1, forward strand.
CTTAGTCTGCTTCATTAGCAATATCATTCCTTCAGCATCACAAACAACAAAGGATCATAATAAAGGTTCAAGAAAGGATCATAAAAGTTAGGACAACCCTTTTGATGGCCATATTATCCATGATTTATATGACATAAATTAGTCTAAAAGATTGGGTAGGTATGCACTCCCCACTTTGAACATTATAAAAATACTCTCTGAGTGGTGTTATCCACAATAACAACAAGAATATAAATCATCCAATAAATATTAGTCCCAATCTTACATATAAAGAAAAGTAATACAAAAGTGAAAAGAAAAATAAATTTCTACACAAAAAAAAAACTATGTACGACATAAATAAATAAATAAATAAATAAATAGGAAAAGTTTAATTTAGATAAACAATTAACACCAATGTCTTTGACAATGACACGAAAACTTATTGCATCCAAATGAACAAGCAAGTGTATGTGGTCATACAAGTAATATAGGATTGAGACTCCAAATATCGTACACATAGGGACTTGTCTATTAACTATTTTTCTAATTTAAATTAATACTTATTATATTATTAAAGAACTAAATTACAAAAGATGTATTTATGAATTGAATAAATTAAAAATAAAAAAATAACTAACAAATAATTAATCAAGATAAAAAAAAGCATATTTAGCCTAATCAATGAATGAATTGGTCTTGGATTATGGATTAACTAACAATCATGTCGAGTATCAATTTCATCAACTTATATAATTTTTTGTTCTTGATTTATGGGGTTGATTATATGATCTTGGTCTTTCGAGTCTCTAATTATCTATCAGAATTAACCTCATATATCATCGTTGAATGAGTATGTGATAATCCAATTTAAATGAAACTACATATCTTTTGATTTTGTAACCAATTAAGGTGATAAAGGTATATTCCTATGCAATCCACAAATTAATTCTTTATTATACTAAATTAAAGATCTTACATCCTATATTGTTAATTTTTTTCTCATTATTCTTCTTCAATGTTCCCAATAAGAATATAAATTTATCTTAAAGGTAGTTAAGAATTAAAATAGTAAGAAAAAGAATATAAAAATAACTATGCTGATAATAAAATAAATCGAATCAAGTGTTATGAAACACTTATGTTGTCAACTACCATAATCCTGGAAAATGAATTTTAACTCCATATAGGCATGGAGAAATTACAACAAATCATTCAAAAATTAACATAAAAATATAAAATTAAGGAGAAGAAAAGATATCTGATATTTTGTCAGTTTAATGACTTGTTACCACCTTTTAAGCTTATGCTATCATGCTTTTCCATTCATGTAGAGTTAATCTCATGTATAATGCTCAATTGTGCAGGTAAAGGTTGAAAATCAAGATGAGCAAGCTATAAAAGTAAATGAGAGGTAAAATAGGAAAAAATAAGATCCCAAAATTTCACATGAAAGTGACAGAAGGCCACCCTCCATAATGGCAAAAATAGTGTCATATGTGCCAAAGGTGCACCACATCTTTTTTTTATCTTCCCGTGAAGATCAACAGTGCGGCCACAATTTGCTAATATCAAGTATGATAGAAAAAATGTAAAAAATAGTTTCATCTGCAGCCAAGGTGCACGCCATCTACGCCCGAGCTGCGCCCCATCTGCTCTAGATCTTCCCAAGTAGATCAATAGTAAGGAGGCAATATTGTAATATCAGGAAAATGGGAAATTATGGTCAAAGATAAGGTTTTCATCTCATTTCAATCATTATTGGATAATTGTTAAACAATCATTGAGCTAAGATACATTTTAGGGTCTTTCAAGTGAAGAATTAATTGTTTTTATTGTCGATTCATTGATATTAAAGATTTGATATTGTATTCTCTTTACTTTCTATAAATCAATTTGAAGAGAATTTTGTACATCTCTTCTATCTCTTACTATGAGTAGATAATTCTTCTTATTGGTGTGATGATTGAATAGATTGTGATTACAATATGGGTTTTAGTGGACGTTGTAAAGTGTGTCAGCTTCCATCAACCATAATTCTATGTATATGTCGAATTAGGAAGCCTACTATTTGTCAAATGATAGGTATTCGAGTTAGCTTTCTAACGATATAAATTTAGCTAAAATCCAGCACCCGAGCAAGAAGTTATGACCTTTCAAAGTGATAAGCAATGCCTAACCAATCGCCCATGGCCACTAGAAAGCATAGGCGATAGCCTAGGCGGCGCCTATGTGAACATAGGCAATAGCCTAGGTAGCACCATGTAAACATAGGCGATAGCCTAGGCGGCGCCTATGTGAAGATAGGCGATGGGATGGGCGGCGCCTATGTACGGAATTCTAGAAATTTAAACACTCCGTGTGGAGGATAAAGTGGTCCTTTTCCACACTTACTTAGACCTAAAACATAAGATTTAGTTCCAAGGAATATTCTTTCATCAAAAGTGCTCAAGATTTTCCTTAGGGTTTCAAAATAAAAATCCAAATAGTTCAAGATTTGACCGTAGGTTTTCAAAGATAATTATATATTTGGAATCACCAATCCGCAAGCTTCAAGAAATATCTATTATCTTTGGAAATAGAGGTACGTGGGGTTATCCAAAAATCTCATGGGTGTAGTCTTTGTGAACATGCATGCTTTTAAATGGGGTTTTTCAATCTAATGCTAATATCTTGCTTTCAATATAATTTCTAAGTCATTTTCTTTATGTCATGGGAATTGTTTGCCTATATACTTCAATGGCTGAAACCATGCATATGTGATTTGAGGTTTTCCATGGAAGTTGACAAATATGAATGATAAATTGTTTTCAAATTCCCATGATAATATTTCGATACTCCATATTATATTGTGATCAACAAAAGAGAGCATGAATTTGAAATAAATATTGTTCACCACTTGTAAATGATGAAGCACCTTGGTTTTTACGTGATTATGCATATGTTGATGTGATATTGATAACTTGCAAGTCAGGTATGACGATACCCTACAAAATATGATACGTGATTGAATTAAATGAAATTTGAATGCAATGATTTTACATGAGAAAGATGGATGCCTGAAGAAGGCGTTTGAGACACAAGCAGCTCATCGCTGGAAGAATGTGTTTGCCAACATGGAATATCGGTACCATGCTTTGTGGTCTTGCGTACTTGATATTATATTATCCCAAATTGGGATTATGGTTAGGAGCCATGCTTTGTGATCTTGTGCACTACCATGTTTGATTTGGGTCGAGACACCATGCTTTGTGGTCTTGTGTGTCTTTCCCTCACTTATACTTTAATCTCGGCGGCAACTGAGGTTTGACAATTGGTGTAAATTATGTAGGGTATTCCACCTAGCTCAGTTGCATTTCATTATTGTTGAGAAAAACTATTGCATTACACCCATGTGTTTTCAAATGATTTGATACGAAATTACTTTATAATAGCTCTCAACTATATTTTGTAAAAATATTATGTTTTGCTTTGATATCTCTGCATGCTAGTACTTTTGTGCTGACACCCTCCCCTCTCCAACCTCTCAGGTTCAGAGGCCCAGTCTAGGGGTCAAGAGAATCAGTAGAACTTTCAGACAGAGCTGTAGAGATAAGTTGTGAGCCTTCTATGTTTCGGAAGATCTTATGTCCTACAGTCCTTTTATCTTATATTCAGTTTTTGGGTCTATTGGGGGCCTTGTCCCAGTTTTCAAATAGACATTGTTTCAGTCATGTAGTAGAGATTTCGCAGACGGTTTTAGAGGTGTTGATTTAGATTATGGGACACTATTCCCCATTGTCGTTTTCATATGATTCTTGACCATGTTTTCATTATATTGTGTTTTTTCCACATTACTTTGATCATATGAATTATGTACATGATTATCAGACAGATAGGCGTGTTTCTGCCTACATGGTTTGAAATGCTCGTTACAGCCAACCCCTGGTTCGGGTCATGACAAACTTGGTATTAAAGTATGGTTCATGGTCCCAGGGTGTCTGTAAAATCGCGTCAGGCAGAGTCTTATTTATGGGTGTGTAGCATGCCACACTTATAAGCAGGAGGCTGCTTGGCATTTAGGAAATATTTCCCTTCTTTGTGATTTAGTTCGTGCTTCAGAGTCTGAACTGTCCCCTAATCAATGATCATTTGTGGTTTAGAAACACAATTATGCCTTCATGTCGTATAGTAGATCAGAATGCTCAAGAAGATGAGGTCCGTCCTACCCATGGGATGCAGACCCATAACATGGCTCACACTTCAGAATTTGTCTCTTCTCCAGGAGTCTCTCCAGTCCTGACCAGTCCACCTCGGGCTCCGCGAACTAATGCCAACCGTCCCCCAACTGCTTAGGGAGATATTTTAAATACAAAATTTGGATGGTCTATTCATATGCTGACACAGTTGGTAGCTAACTAGGCTCAATGATCAGAAGATGTTGGGTCTGCATCTGTTACATCTGAGGCTACTAGAGTCGGACATTTCATGAAGATGAACCCACCTAAGTTCACTGGCACCAAGTTGGAGGAAGATCCATAGGAGTTCATGGATGAGATGGAAAAGATCTTTAAGGTGATGCATGTGGATGAGTTTGAAGGGTTAGAGCTAGCAACCTATCAGCTCAAGGACATTATGAATTAGTGTTATGCTGATTGGGAAGATAAAAAAGGTGAAAGTGTTGAGCCCACAGTTTGGGGCAAATTTGTGGAAACTTTCCTTGATCGATTCTTTCCTCTGGAGTTGATGGAGGACAAAGCAGAAGAGTTTATGAATCTGAAATAGGGCAGTATGAGTGTCCAGGAGTACACTTTGAAGTTTAATAAACTAGCCCGCTATGCACCAGAGTTGACTAGTAATATGAGGGCTCGGATGAGGAAATTTGTATCTGGCCTTACTGATGACCTAGTACTTGAGTGTCAGGGGGATATGTTGAATAAGGAGTTATACTTTGATCGACTGACCATTCATGCGCATCAAGTGGAAGAGAAGAAAAAAAAGATTGTTGAATCTAAAGAGACAGACAGATAGGCTAAAAGAGCTAGATCTACGGATCAGCACCAGAGTCAACCACAGAATGGTAACTGGGATAATAAGTGGTCAAAGAAGAAGAAGTTTTGGAATAATGCACAGTCAGCAGCCAGCGCCCCAGCACCCAGACTACTGACAGATAGACAAACGCAAAGTTTTCAGACTCCTCATGGGTCCAAAGCTCTAGGTATATAGTCTTAGGGCACTGTGGCCCAGCAACAGTGTACTCATCTGCAGTGTGAGGTTTGCAGAAGAAATCATCTAGGAATATGTTGGTTTGAGGGGAGAAACTGCTATACTTGTGGAAAAGTAGGTCATCTTCAGAGAGATTGTCCATCTGCTGGAGTAAATGCGAGGGGGGCTAAGTCCCAAGGCGCCTCTACATCTCTTTTTCCTAAGGGTGCCCCTTCAACTACCAAAAGCAGTTGCAACTGGTTATATTGTTTGACTAACCGCCAGGAGGCGGAAGCTTGAGCAGATATTATCACCAGTATATTACGAATCTTTTCTCATGATGTTTATGTATTTCTTGATCCCGGGTCTACTTTATACTATTTGACCCCTTAAGTGGCTGTTGGTTTTGGGTTTGAGCCCGAAGTTATTGTAGAACCCTTCTCTATTTCTACTCTCGTAGGTGATTTTCTTGTTGCTATAAGGGTATATAGAAATTACATCCTGTCTGTTCATAGTAGGAAAACTATGACAGACCTTATAGAACTGGATATGATAGATTTTGATGCCATCCTTAGGATGGACTGGCTCCATTTGTGTTATGCCACCCTTGATTGCAGAAGCTGAAAGGTCACTCTTTCTTTCCCAAATAAGACACCAGTTATGGGCAGGGAGTTCTGTGGAACCTAGAGGTCACTTTATCTCATATCTTAGAGCCCGAAAGCTTATCTCTAAAGGGTGTATATATCATCTAATCTGAGTAAAAGATTCAAAAGTCAGAAACCTTCTTCTGCAGCCAGTCCCTGTATTGAATTAATTCCCAGAAGTCTTTCCCGAAGATCTCCCAAGAATACCCCCTGATAAGGAGATATATTTTGGCATTAATGTGTTGCTCGACACTCGTCCTATTTCTATTCTGCTATATAGAATGGCTCCTGCGGAACTAAAGGAGTTAAAGGAACAGCTTGCAGACCTCCTAGACAAAGGCTTTATTCATCCTAGTGTTTCCCCATGGGGTGCACCCGTGCTCTTCGTGCGAAAGAAGGATGGGACCCTTTGAATGTGCATAGACTACCGTCAGTTGAATAAGTTCATGATTAAAAATAAATATCCTCTTCCTAGGATTGACGACCTTTTTGACCATATTCAGGGTGCCAAGTGATTTTCAAAAATAGACCTTCATTTGGGTTATCATCAGTTGAAAGTTAGGGAGTCAGACATACCCAAGACAGCCTTCCGAATACGATATGGTCACTACGAATTTCTAGTCATGTCCTTCGGGTTGACTAACACCCCTGTAGCCTTCATGGATCTTATGAATAGAGTGTTCCGTCAGTTTCTTGACTTGTTCGTCATCATATTTATTGATGATATTATTATCTATTCTAAGAGTAAAGAGGATCACACCAATCACCTCGAATTATCCTTCAAGCCCTTAAGGATCATCAGCTATAAGCCAAATTTTCTAAGTGTAAATTCTGGTTAGACCCTATTGCCTTCCGAGGGCATATTGTGTCCAGTGACGGGATAAGAGTGGATCCCCAGAAAGTTGAAGTAGTGAGAAAATGGCCCAGACCCATAACTCCAACCGATATTTGGAGCTTCTTAGGTTTGGCGGGGTATTATAGAAGGTTCGTAGAGAGTTTTTCTCCTATAGCTACTCCGCTTACTAAACTGACTCAGAAAAAAATGAAGTTTGTGTGGTCTAACTTGCGTGAAAATAGTTTTGAGAAATTAAAGGACAAGATGACTACTGCTCCTGTTTTGACCCTTCCCGAGGGTATAGATGATTTTGTGGTTTATTGTGATGCGTCCCATGTGGGACTTGGTTGTGTATTAATGCAGTGTGGTAAGGTGATAGCTTATGCATCTAGGCAGTTAAAGGTGTATAAGCGCAATTACCCCACTTATGACTTAGAGTTAGCAGCCATGGTGTTTGCACTTAGAATCTGGAGGCATTATCTCTATGGAGTGCATTTTGATATTTACACTGACCATAAGAGTTTACAGTATGTTTTCTCATAGAAAGAATTGAACCTCAGGCAGAGGCGTTGGATGGAGCTTTTGAAAGACCATGATATAAGTCTGCACTACCATCAAGGCAAGGCAAATATTGTAGCCGACGCCCTCAGCAGGTTATTTATGGGCAGCCTTCCTTATGTAGAAGATGGAAAGAAAGAGATGGTAAAGGATATTCATCGCCTTGAAAATCTGGGGGTGTGACTCTTAGATTTCGAAGATGGAGGGGTGATTGTTCATGAGTTAGCTAAGTCATCTCTTTGTGCTGAAGTTAAGAAGAAGCAGGTTGAAGATCCCATCTTAATGCAAATCAAGAAAGATGTAGGTCAACAAAAGGTTATGTCGTTTGAAATTAGTGGCGATGGTATTATAAGATTTCAGGGTAAGTTGTACCTTCTGAATGTTGATGGGCTATAGGAAAGAATCCTTAATGAGGTGCATGCATTCACCCAGGCTCTACTAAGATGTACCATGATCTGAAAACCTTGTATTACTGGAATAACATGAAACGTACTGTAGCTGATTTTGTGTCCAAGTGTCTGAACTGTCAACAAGTAAAGGTAAAACACATGAGGCTGGGTGGTACTTCCTAAGAGATAGCCCTGCCTTTATGAAAGTGGGAGATGATAAACATAGATTTTATTATAGGACTTCCGAGATCCCAAAACTAGTATGATTCTATATGGGTGATTGTAGATCGATTGACCAAGTCAGCCCACTTTTTGCCTGTGAGGATTAATTATTTGGGAGAGTTTTATGCTAAGATTTACATTGAGCAGATAGTTTGATTGCATGGGGCACCAGTGTCTATTATATCCGATAGAGGTACGCAGTTTTTGTCTCAGTTTTGGAGATCCTTTCAGAAGGGTTTAGGTACACAAGTAAATTTGAGCACAGCTTTCCATCCTCAGACGGATGGGCAAGCTGAGCGTACCATTCAGACCCTCAAAGATATGATGAGGTCATACGTCATTGATTTCAAAGGTAGTTAGGTAGATCACCTGCCACTGGTTGAATTCTCTTACAATAATAGCTACCATGCCAACATCAAGATGGCTCCTTTTGAGACTTTGTATGGGAGGATATGTAGGTCTCCGCTAGGATGGTATGAAGTAGGTGAGACTCATTTGTATGGGCATGATCTTATTCATCAGGCGATGGAGAAAGTGAAAATCATTAGAGAATGACTCAAGACTGCTCAGATTCGTTAGAAGTCCTATGCCGATGTTCGAAGAAGAGAACTAGAGTTTGAAATTGGTGATTGGGTGTTTCTCAAGGTTTCTCCTCTGAAAGGAGTTATGCGGTTTGTAAAAAGGGTAAATTAAGCCCTCGTTATGTAGGGCCATATCAGATTTTGAAGAAGACTGGTAAAGTTGTATATGAGTTCGAATTGCCTGCAAGTTTGGATTTCGTTCATCTGGTATTCCATGTACCATGTTGAAGAAATACATTAGAGATCATTCTATGGTATTGCCAGTAGAGGGAATCAAAGTGAAAGACTCCTTGTCTTACAAAGAAGAGGCCGTTGAAATTTTAGATTGCCAAGTTCAAAAGTTGAGGAGCAAAGAAATAGCCTCAGTAATGATACTTTGGAGGAATTAGAAGGTCAAAGAAGACACTTGGGAGTCAGAAGATGACATGAGAATTAGATATCCCAATTTGTTTACTTCGATGGAAGAGGAGACAGAAGGTACTATTCCTATCTTATCTTTCCTAGTCTGTTATTATGCTTGAAATCATGTCTGTCTGTGTCCCGCATCATCATTGGAGGATGAATGATCCTAAGGGGGGGATAATGTAATGCCCCGCATTTTGGGCTAGAATAAAAACCATGATCTCGATGTGTTTCTAATCCCGAAGCCATAAAATCCTATGCCAATATGGCATCTTAATTATTGTGTAGCATGGGAATCCGCTCAAGCTTAAATTTAGTTCATAGAGGTCCTTCAACTCAAGAATGAGTTGAAACTATTTTGGTCAACTAAGTTTTAGTGGACATTGTAAAGTGTGTCAGCTTCCATCAACCATAATTCTATGTATATGTCAAATTAGGAAACCTACTATGTGTGAAATGATAGGTATTCAAGTTAGCTTTCCAACGATACCAATTTGGGTAAAATCCAACACCCGAACAAGAAGTTATGACCTTTCAAAGTGATAACCGACGCCTAACCAATCGCCCATGGCCATTGAAAAACTTAGGCGATAGCCTAGGCGGCGCCTATGTGAACATAAGAGATAGCCTAGGCAGCGCCTATGTGAAGATAGGTGATGGGATGGGCGGCGCCTATGTGAGGAATTCTTGAAATTTAAACACTCCGTGTGGAGGACAAAGTGGTGTGGTCCTTTTCCACCCTTACTTAGCCCTAAAACACGAGATTTAGTTCCAAGGACCCCAAAATACATATTCTTTCATCAAAAGTGCTCAAGATTTTTCTTAAGGTTTCAAAATAAAAACCCAAATAGTTCAATATTTTACCGTAGGTTTTCAAAGATAATTACATATTTGGAATCACCAATCCGCAAGCTTAAAGAAACATCTATTATCTTTTGAAATAGAGGTACGTGGGGTTATCCAAAAATCTCATGGGTGTAGTCTTTATGAACATGCATGCTTTTAAATGGGGGTTTTCAATCAAATGCTAATATTTTTCTTTCAATATGATTTCTAAGTCATTTTCTTTATGTCATGGGAATTGTTTGCTTATATACTTCAATGGTTGAAACCATGCATATGTGATTTGAGGTTTTCCATGGAAGTTGATAAATATGAATGATAAATTGTTTTTGAACTCCCATGATAATATTTCGATACTCCATATTATATTGTGATCAACAAAAGAGAGCATGAATTTGAAATAAATATTGTTCACCACTTGTAAATGATGAAGCACCTTGGTTTTTACATGATTATGCATATGTGGATGTGATATTGATGACTTGTAAGTCAGGTATGACGATACCCTACAGAATATGATATGTTATTGAATTAAATGAAATTTGAATGTATTGATTTTACATGAGAAAGGTGGATGCCCAAAGAAGGCGTTTGAGACACAAGAGGCTCATCGCTGGAAGAACGTGTTTGCCGACATAGAATATCAGTATCATGCTTTATGGTCTTGTGTACCTGATATTATATTATTCCAAATTGGGATTATGGTTAGGAGCCACTCTTTGTGGTCTTGTGCACTACCATGTTTGATTTGGGTCGAGACACCATGCTTTGTGGTCTTATGTGTCTCTCCCTCACTTATACTCTAATCTCGGCGGCAAGTGAGGTTTGACAATTGGTGTAAATTATGTAGGGTATTCCATCTAGCTCAGTTGTATTTCATTATTGTTGAGAAAAACTATTGCATTACACCCATGTGTTTTCAAATGATTTGATACGAAATTGCTTTATAATAGCTCTCAACTATATTTTGTAAAAATATTATGTTTCGCTTTGATATCTCTGCATGCCAATACTTTTGTGCTGACCCCCTCCCCTCTCCAACCTCTCAGGTTCAGAGGCCCAGTCTAGGGGTCAAGAGAATCAATAGAACTTTCAGACAGAGCTATAGAGACAAGTGGTGAGCCTTCTATGTTTTGGAAGATCTTTTGTCCTACAGTCCGTTTATCTTATATTCAGTTTTTGGGTCTATTGGGGGCTTTGTCCCAGTTTTCAAATAGACATTGTTTCAGTCATGTAGTAGAGATTTCGCAAACGGTTTTAGAGGTGTTGATTTAGATTGTGGGACACTATTCCCCATTGTTGTTTTCATATGATTCTTGACCATGTTTTCATTATATTTTGTTTCTTCCGCATTACTTTGATCATATGAATTATGTACATGATTATCAGACAGATAGGGGTGTTTCGGGCCTCCATGGTTTGAAATGCTCGTCACGGCCAGGCCCTGGTTCAGGTTGTGACAATTAATCCCAACAAGGCCTAGTGCATTAAGAGGCTTAAATTAAGGACAAGTAGGTGTGTCACCTAGTTTGGTATTTGACAAGCTTAAAAAAGGCTAAGTAGGTACATCACCTACTTGATCAAAATGTGGCTGAAATTTGGAAAAAAAAAGGCAGTTAAGGCTTCATGTTTCTCTTATAAAATTTCAGATTTTATTATTTCTCTCTCAAACTTTCTATTAACTTCATATAGCATCCCTAAAATCCTTTAGGGTTCCTAGAAATTCATAATTTCTTCAAGCCAAGTGTAGGATAGATTCTTTTCCTCCAAGCTAGTTGCCCACTCTCTTCAACTCTCCAAGGTGTTTTATCTTATTTTCTTGATCTATTTTTAAAGTAAAAGATTATGTTCTTGAAGTAATAAATGTTAAGATGATAAATTTCTTATTAAAGGTAAAGTTACTGCCCATTCTTTGCCCTTCCTAATATACAAATTTGGTGGAGAATTTTGTAGGTCTTTTGTCATGAACTTGTGGGCTAGTTATTGAAATCCATGAATTCAATATATTCTTGTTATGTTACCGTATGTTTTGGGATATTTAGGAGCTATTTTAGATGGGTATATTGGGGGATAGTTTGGTTGACTTTGAAAAGTGACATTGGTAGTTATATGTAAGTATAGAAGGAGTTACTAGTGATACACCACATAATTAGGGTTTATGGGAGCTTGTTTCCTACCGCATTTTGCTGTACTATTTGTATGTGTTTTGAAGCCCAAGAAGTATCAAGTGATCTTTTATGAAGATCATATAGTATATAGATGTGATTAGACGAGAAGTGGGTGGAAGGGAATAATGGATTTGAGGAATTAGAGGCTACTGCCCGGTTAGTAAATCAGTGAGATCAAGTAGTTCCTAATTGATTGATTGGGTACTAAAACTAGTTTTACCACTTATTTCATTATAGATTAATAATATAAAAGGGAGAAGGTTAATTCTTAATATTTATGTTGTACAACAAAGTATGTAAGGCTTTTCGATTCCTTATTCTTAGGCATGAAATCTTATTCTTTTGTTACTGCCAACAAGGTGAGCTTCTAAGTGATACTCATGGTAAGAGATACATATTGATGATGTACAATCTCAATATCATTAATGATCTCCTTCCTACTACCCATGGTTTCACAAATGTGTCTAAATACTTCTACATGTCTTCATTATCCTATATCGGTGTTTTTGTACTTCAAAGTACTAGTACGATATAGGTACTCTAAGCAGAAAGTTTCTTGGGTCATCCTTTAAGTAAAATAAGGTTCATTGAGTCAATACGACTCTACATTACACATGTTATGAGTATTTATATGTTTGACGCATATTCTTTTTAATATATATTTTGCATATGTCCTTATATAGAATGTGCACTTGTCCCTAATATGGATCTTCTGTGGTCTCACAAATATGTTTTGTAAGTCCATATGTATTCATTGCTCTATTTTACCTAATTATACTTCCAAGAATCGGTATGATAATTTTATTCTAAGTAGGAATTTCTATGAGCTACCCTAGGTCAAATGAGTTTCATCTTGTTGGATGAGTTCTTAAATTATTCCATTGAATAGTTTATATTTCCTAACTTGGGATGTATATTTTTCCAATGTTAAATTTGTCCATGCACTTTATTAGTTCCCGTGTTCATGAAACCCTTTCATTTGATATCATTTACTAGGTATTTTACCATCATATCATTGAATTAAGTCCATATCTCTTGTCTTGAGAAGTTAAATGTCTCCACTTGATAGGTGTTTCCTTTTGAGCTAACAAACATTTATTGTTTCACATAAACTCCTAATTATTATGTTGGTGTTATAGTTGATTTCCATGTCATTGTTAATACCTTAAGTCCATAATCACACGTCTCCTACTATGGTTAGTTGTCCCAAAGCTAACACTATGACCACAAAAATAACAATCTAAAAGATTAAAAAACTGATGTAAAGTAAATATACTTATATGTGGGTGGTAGCTCAAGGGCAAAAGCCTAGCATGGGTCGATCCTAATTCATGGATTTATGAGTGGTATCCCAGGGGTTGAAGGAACACCTAGCATGGGTCAATCCCATTATCAGGTGGTATCCCAATGGTGAAAGAAAAGCCTAGCATGGGTTGATCTCGATTTATGTATTGATTAGGAACTTATCCCAGTGGCATAATGCCTAGCATGGGTCATCCTCTTTTACGATTGATCAGCTGGTCACTTATATCACATAGTACCAAAGTTAATAAAGCAAAGAAGAGAAAATTGAGAAAGGAATGTAATGTACATAATTCCACAAGTTTAAGTGAATGTGGTCTTCTATCATTATCTATACATTTGAACCTAATTTTTCATTTGAGCTCATGCTTTACATATGGTTATTTTATGCCTTACATAGTCAGTACATTCTCTCATACTGATGTCCCTAATGGGGCACACTATTTTTTATGTCACAAGTATAGGTACTCCAGCTATAGTAGATCTCCCCAATAAAAGTGCAGGATACTCAGTGGCTTATGGTGAGCTATAGGTTGATTCGAAGCTTTGCCCATTCTGTAGCATGCATTTTTGTATTGTATTATAGTTAAGTGTATGTCGGGGTCCTATCCCAATCTAAGATAAGTTGTCCATCTCTTAGAGGCTTTGTAGACTAATGTTAAAGTAAAGTGCAGTGGGGTCTTGTCTTTTGGTATTAGAGGCTTCAATGGCCAAGTCAAACACGCCCATTTTATGCCTACGTATGTTGGTATTTTATTAAAGCATATTTCTTATACCTGTCATGGTCTTAGGATTATCACAGTTATATGTACGGTAAGCATAAGTAATAAGCTTGTTCTGTTGGTCCGTTAGGGCATTGGGTGCATGTCTGTCTCATTAGTTTTGAGGCATTACAGAAGTGGTATTAGAACAGGTAAACCTAGGGAGTCTACAAAGCTATTTCTAGTAGAGCCTTACTTAGAATATGCTGCACGCCACATTTATAATTAAGGGGCTGCTTGGACATTTTAGAAATGTCTCTTCTTTTGTAATCTAAATCGTGTGACAGAGCTAACTTCAGAAATATATAACCATTCATACAATGGTCTACGTCATACAAGTTATGCCTATTATGGCAAAAATCAAATATTGTAAATAGCTAAGGCTTGTATTTCCTATGAGGTTATCTCTAGAGAAAGGTCTCATGTTATTAAAAGTTAGAGAAAAGCTTATTGAGGTTTTTACGTAACTTGCATCGACATCTGTATTTGTACCTCTTGTATTATATTAGTTCATTAGAGTGGGATATAATAAGATTATGCATATGCTATAAAGTAAATAGTTATCTAGTTGTAGAAATGGGCTGTAAAATTTCCCTCAGTATAGCCTCTTGGGAGGATGGGACTAATTAATGGGACTGAAATTTCCTCAAACATGACTCTTCAGTGGTCATAGGAATCCTATAGAGGAAATTTAGTACTTTGTTAGTAATATATATGGAATCTTTAGGCATCTATTGGAGATAAAGGTGGTTTAGTAATATATATGGAATCTTTAGGCATCTATTGGAGAAAAAGGTGGTTTAACTAGCTTAATATTAGTTTAAAGATATGGAAATTGTATAGTTCGGTAGGTGAACCTCAAATGGTGTTGGTTATAGATTAGTTGGCTGATATAGGCATATGTTAGTAGTTGGAATTATTGATATATACATATGACAACCCTAAATAGGTTAAAACATGTGATCTTTTATGTGGTTAGAAAACTCATAGAATAATTGTTCAATTGTTTCATGTAAAAAAAATATATGTATAATAATATTGTCTTGTTGTGATCTATATTTTAGTTATAGAAGAAAATATGACTAAAGATTTAGGTTGAAAATGTTAAGGGGTTAGATATAAGTTATGATATGCTAGAATATTCAAATTAAGGGAAGGCTTTTTGTTAGTAAATCACTAGTACAATTATATTGGCTAGATGATAAGAAAGAGAATGACATTTTTTATACCATAGAATGGAGAGATAAGTTGGTAAAGTTCCCTAATATTATAGGAAGATGACATATAGGTGATACAGGTTGTACCTTTATTATTGAGGATTCTTATAGAGCATATATTGTTAAAAGGAGATATTGACGACTCAATCTTAACCTGTTTTAAAGGCACACCAAAAACACTCCCTAAATAATGTCTTGAACTTTTATTAGACAGATAAATCAATTAGTATTGATGTGAATTTTGGTACCCAGTTTTAATAGCTACATCTACAAAGTGGGAAATCAAAAATATTACCTCAATAGAAAATAGATTGACCAATTTGGTACCCTAGGGGTGAACATGCATTATTTGTATAAAATAAAGGTCATTTATTGTGCATATGCATGTTGGAGTCAATTATATAAAGCCACTACAAGGTTCATTTGATGTATGCCCATAGTAGAGCATTTGTATGATATACCAGTTCTTCTTATTAGTTTCTTTGCCTAGAAAGAAGATAGAGTACTTTTACTTATTATACCATTATGGTGAACCTGTCAGCATGGACAACCTAACTTGTTAAGCCAAAGCGGTTATTCCTTATGTGCTACAAAATCAAAACATGTACTAACATTATGTGTAATTGGTATTGTGTAAAACACCATTGATCATGGTGCCCTCAAAATTCATTTGTTCATTCACTTATTTGATCCTTAATAGGGAATCAAACTGCAAGTGTATGGTGTATTGTCGGCCTGTAACAAAGACATAGTTAGCCTCGATCCCAATTACTATAGACATATTTATTGGGCTTTCTACCCTTGTTCCAATGGTTGGATATACTCAGAAAGTTGCCTGGTTTAAATGGTCGAAACACTTATGAGAAAAATTCTCAAAAGCTAAAAGACAACATAGGAAATCAATTGCATATGTTTTGAGGTAAGGAACACATACAGAACCACCCCACCCATAATTTAAACAAGTGGCAGTGTTCTTACTCTTAAGATATGGCAAAGAGTTTCTATAGGATGTACCTAGTTTTTGAAGGGTTTGGTTTCTTATACATCTATACATGGTGCATGTTTTATATCTCATCTATTTGTAGGTCATATTCTCTTTAGGGGTACTTTTATATATGCTACATATGTTACTGAAAAACACTATTCGGAACAAACCTTTGTCCAAGTAATCTTGAATCAAATTCCTAAAATTTACACAATTATTTGTAGAGTGAGTCCATTTCTCGTGCCATTTACAATAATGTTTTTCTTTTATTTCTTCTTTTTTTAGTTATCTTATGTAGGTGTTATTTTCTTCATAAAACTAACTTATTACTATATGTTTTATAGGATGTTCTTCTATTTCATCAATCACTTGGCACAAATCACTTGTTTGTATTTTATGTGCATTATAAATTAATACCTTATATTCGATAGGAAATACAGATTACTTTATACGTATCACAAGTCATATGTCTAGATGCCACGTGATTCATATTTCATATTCCTTTTATTATATGACTACATATCTAGTCCACTTGTTTATATGTATTACACCACTTAAGCTTTAGGTCCTCTCGCTCACATGATATGTGCTTACCTAGTCCATTCTCTCAATGTGTTTTTGTAACACGTCAATTTTTTGAATCAGAATGCTACACGATGCTCATGACCCTGAAGGACCACAAGTTAACCCATGACTGATATCTATACCTGTACAATGCATAATATAACATAAAAATGCAGAAATATGTACTGAATGGCCATAAGGTTCAAATCTGAATAAATATTTGATAAGACAATGTCTGAAAATGGTATAACAATACCAAAACAAATCTGAAATAACCGTCTGATATGCTATAGTCTAGAAAGCCTCTAAACTTTCTGAATAAGGAGTTGATGGGATATGTCCCCAACTAACTTCATCAAGCAACTGAACTGAAATAGCAAATGAAGCAATAATCATATTGTCCTCGAATGAAAAGGACTCACTGCAAACTCTGAACACTGGAATGCTACTACTGCTCTGGAGCTCGTGCCTCTGAACCTATAGTGTAACATAAGAGAAAGCGCCATTACACAATTGCGTCAGTATGTCTGAATGTACTGAGTATACGAGTGAAGTAGGATAAATACAAAGGGTTATATGCATGAACAATGCCGACTAATATGAACATGAGAATACATACATGCATACATAACTGTAACTGAACTCGTGGAGATACTAATTACTGAGTCTGAATACTGACAACATGAGTGTACTGATACTGAGATACTTAATAGATGAACGACTATTTCTGATAGTTCAAATTATGAAAAACTATTCTGGTTGACTGTGTCTGACAATCCTAAAGGTGAATACTGATATCATGAATTCTGATAACTGATATGACTAATACATGAGTTCAAAAACTGATATAACTCATATAACTATGATGATCAGCCTAACCGATATAACTGATAATGAGCGATTGTATCTGATAGTCTAAGTTCTGATGAAACTATTTGAGTTTCGTTCTACTTGGAGTAACTAAATCTGATATCAGTCCTATCTAGCGGGTGATCATGAGTATACTAATAATAAGGATGATTTAACTTAGTCTGAGATCAGTCCTATCTAGCGGGTGATCTTTAAATCTAATAATTCTGATATTGATTAATCATAGTTGAGATCAGTCATAGCTAATGGGTGATCTTGATGTCTATTTACAATAATAAGCATTGACTATATCTAACAGTACTGAATCGTACTACTAAGCTGAGTTGACTGTATCTGACAGTACTGAATCGGCAACTGAAACTATGGGATGTGTTTATCTAGCCGACATGCCCCAAGCTAAACTGACTAGGGTCCAATCTCTGCCCTGACTGGAAGGATGTCAGTACCGCACTACCAGTAAAGACATCAATTATGGAGTCAGTCTTAATCAAGCGGGTGACTCTTGGGATCAGTCCTATACAAATAAATATGCTAACAGGTGACCCCTGAGTATGTCAGTCTTATATAACGGGTGACATCTCATACCTATGCTGGCTATGTAGTTTTGGAACTTAGGGATTGCTTCTAAGTATCTCAGTCCTAATCTAGCGTGTTAGTCCCTATCCCTAGGCTTACTCGGTGCTGAATCCTACTCTCATCTGAAAGACATTGAACTGAATAACTGGGTTGAACTAAATAACTTAACTGAACTGATTTGCCAAACTGATACTGATTAATTAAACTGAAAATAGTGGTATTGTTTAGCGGAGCTAAACTAAGTTTACTGGATTCCAATAACTGACGAAATGTACTGAGTTTTGAGGACTGTTTAAGAGTACTGAAATTACTGAGATTGACTTTGAATACTGAGGTTACAGATATTACTGAGTACTGAAATCACTGAGATTACTGAACTACTGAGATTAGTATGGTTACTGGATTTTTTTGAGTCACATGACTGACTGAATTCTATAGATCATGGCTTGACTGAGAGTATCGTGATAACATGACATTAGTCTAGGAACACAGCTATATTTTCAGGTACGAATACCCCCAGGACTCGATGGAAGAAAATAGACACAACATGACTGAGTTTATCATAAGATTGGAGTCCACAATTCACATTATCATAAGTAGAGGATATTATACTTCATGTATTTATTTAACATCTCCAACATGGTAGGGGAAAGCATGGATATATTTCATGTACATAATTTATATCTCCATTATCATACATGTTTTATACCACAACAATAACAACACATAAATAGCATGGAAATCCATATTGAAGTGTATAGCTAAGATGGACTTGTCATTTAGATATCATGGAATCATGTAAATATGAATTTCTAGCATCCTAGGTATTTTATCAAACACCTTGCATGCATTCTTTAAGGCAAAGGTGGGTTTCATACTTGCATCATATCAAACCACCTAAAGTTTGTGTTTTTCAACTAACAACCACATATATTCCATGAAAACACCTTTAGATATAATCTTAAAACTTAAACAACAATCATCAAGTACATGCTCATATCACTACAAAAAATTTTCAAAATAACATTTAAAAGCATGATTCTTGATCTCTATGAACGAATTGAATCCATAGATGAACACTACGCATACCTTAAAGCTTGATCTTGAAAGAGATCTAATGTTTCTGAAGATTCCTGAAGAAATCCTTAGGATTGCCCTTGATTTATTCTTGACTAGGGTTTAACCCCTTTAGGAAAGAATGTTCTTGTTCCTGAGGAGATGATCTTGAGAGAAAACCCTTATCTTGTGGTTGAAAGCATAAGAGAGGGTTTTTTAGATGCTTAACTGAAGAAAAATGGAAAAAATTATGCCTCTTTAGGGTTATAAGTCGTGGGAAGTGAAGGGAATAGACCAAAATACCCTTATGAAATAAATTCCCAGTTGTTAAAAATCAAAGCTGAAGACATTTGTGACAAGGCATCAAAAATGTGGTAAGTTACCACTAATGTCATCACTTAGGAGCTGGTTTTTGCCTAAGGCTGACGACCTTCGTGGTAGGGCATCACAAGTGTGGTAAGCTACCACGAATGTCGTCACTTAGGAGCTGGTTTCTGCCTAACGCTGACAACCTTCGTGGTAGGGCACCATAAGTGTGGTAAGCTACCACGAATGTCATCACTTAGGAGCTATTTTCTACCTAAGGCTGATGACCTTCGTGGTAGGGCATCACAAGTGTGGTAAGCTACCACGAATGTCGTCACACAGTTTCTAGCCGATATGCTAGAGTAAAATAGGAATAACTCTTTGATCCGATATCGAATTTAGGGAAAATTGGTATCATTAGAAATCTAATTCAATTATATATCTTTTGATAGGTCATGATCTCAAAAATTCCAAGAATAATGAGAGATATGCTCGTTTGAAGTTGACTATAACAATATCCTTCTCAAGAATTCAATCGATAAGGAATGTTTTGATTTGTCTGATAGCTGGGAGTTATTTGATGCCTTAATATACATCTAAATTACTCATACAACTATAAAATAACCATGATTTACTATGCATGATCTTTGTACATGGCTCTAATAGTGGTTTGGATTTTTCAGGGTATTACAGTTTTACAATCATGTACTTTATTTTTGTAATTTATCTAATTCATCTTCCCACATGCTACTGTCTTATAGTTTTAGTTTCTTATGTGATACCTAGTTCACATGCCTATGTATTATATATTGTACAACTTACTTGTATATAAATCCTATATCCCAATAGCTGAAATATCTATGTGTAGTACCTTATACACATTTATTCATATGCTACATGGACTTTCTTGTAATTTATTATTCATATATAAGGTACTCTATGTGCCCTCTTGCTTATGTGTCATAGACTTTATGCGACTTATTTGTCATATATTGTATGACCCTTCGTGCCTATAAAGTTAAGTATTAACCATGTTGGGATGAACTTCTTCCATATCATGATAAAGTGAGGATTTGACATAAAAGGTTAGGAATCTAGTAAGTGTTAGCATGACCCATAACCACAGAAAGATGGATAAACAAAATGACATACTTGTATCCTCCATCTGAGTATTATAAAGGAGTCAAAGCATTAAGAGGCTACATGGAAATAGGGTGACCCCATTAAGTCTAAGTATTCATATTTGTTTGAAGAGCCTACATGCTATGCTTCTTTTCAAACAATTTATAACTCTCGTATACAGAATCACTTGTTCATAGGTTTTGTAGCTCATCAGTTAACTCGTTGCCACCTTACCCACATGTCATATGTTTGGACGTATAGTTCATACCATGATTCCCAAACTCTAAGTATTTCTCCTTATCCTGGTGTAAAAAGAGAGGGAAGAGAAAGGTAAGTTATGATGTACATAATTTTTATCACTTGATTATATACTCAAGAGGAGCCGTACAGTTTCATTGATTATTTCACATGCTTTACTAACTAAAATGCCCAATGAGGTTTGTTTTATACATGTTTTTTATCAGTTGACACATTTTTATAATCGTATTTACAAAGGAAACCCTGGCAAAAATTTTGGAACAAAATCCAAAGTTAAGCTTGTTTTGAGAAATACCTCTCATTTGAGGGTGAATGATCTAAAGGGGGAATGATGTAACACCCCATACCTTCCAACACATATATAATTAAGTGAATTTGACAAAAAATTATTTAAACTCAAGATAGTAATGCAATGCCTGTATTCTGCGTATACTAGTTCTAGTCATATGGCACTTGAAGTAACCTATTATAGAGGCTAGGTACCATGTTTCTTCAGGACAAGTAATGGTTTAAATTAGATTAGGAGGTTACTATAATGCCCTTATATTTCAGCATGTGTTTGGCCAAGTTAACTTGATGGAAGTATTTAAACGTGAGATAGTAAGGTGGTATTCTATCTTAAGGTTTATAGTGGCCAAGTATAGATAAGTTTGAAGTTAAAAAGCAAGTAGGTGACAAATAGGTGAATCACCTACTTTGACTTATTGACTAACCTAAGAACCAAGTATGTGCATCACCTACTAAGACCATTTTGATAAGTGTATGGTCCAAATACAATCATCATATACTTCACAAATCAGATCCAAATAAGAATGAGGAGAATCGGCAGCCCAAAACCACCAATATGCAAGGCCCAATATTATTAATCCCAACAAGGCCTAGTCCATTAAGAGGCATAAATTAAGGCCAAGTAGGTATGTCACCTACTTTGTAATTTGACTAGCTTAAAATGGCTAACTAGGTGCATCACCTACTTGATCCAAATGTAGCTAAAATTTGAAAAAAAAAAAAGGCAGTTAAGGAAGTCCCCTTTTAAAGTCTTAAACTAATACTTTCTCTTAATTTTTATCTTATTAAATTTCAAATTTTATTATTTATCTCTCAAACTCTCTCTTAACTTCATATAGCAGCCCTAAAATCCTTTAGGGTTCCTAGAAATTCATTCTCTTTTCAAGCCAAGTGTAGGATAGATTATTTTTCTCCAAGATGGTTGCACACTCTCTTCAACTCTCCAAGGTGTTTTATCTTATTTTCTTGGTCCAAGTTTGTAGGAAAGGATTATGTTCTAGAAGGAATAAAAGTTAAGATCTTAAATTTCAAATTAAAGGTAATGTTACTGCCCATTCTTTGCCCTTCCTTATTTACAAATTTGGTGGAGAATTTTGTAAGTCTTTTGTCATAAACTTGTGGGCTGGTTATTGAAATTCCTGAATTCAATATATTCTTTTTATGTTACCGAATGTTTTGGGCTATTTAGGATCTATTTTAGATGTGTATATTGGGGGACAGTTTGGTTGGCTTTGAAAAGTAACATTGGTAGTTATATGTAAGTATAGAAGGAGTTGGTGGTGATACACCACATAATTGGGGTTTATGGGAGCTTATTTCCTACCGCATTTTATTGTACTGTTTGTTTGTGTTTTAAAGCTTGAGAAGTATTGGGGGATATTTTAAGAAGATCATATAGTATATAGATGTTATTAGAGGAGAAGGGGGAGGAGGAGCATACTTGATTTGAGGAATTAGGGGCTACTATCCGGTTAATATTTTGGTGAGATCAAGTAGTTCCTAATTGATTGACTAGGTACTAATACTTGTTTTACCACTCCTTTCATTGTAGATTAATAATCTAAAGATGAGAAGGTTAAGTCAGAATATTTATGTTGTACAACAAAGTATGTAAGGCTTTTCGATTCCTTATTCTTAGGCATGAAATCTTATTCTTTTGTTACTGCCAACAAGGTGAGCTTCTAAGTAATACTCATGGTAAGAGATACATATTGATGATGTACAATCTCAATATCGTTAATGATCTCCTTCCTACTACCCATGGTTTCACAAATGTGTCTAAATACTTCTACATGTCTTCATTATCCTGTATCGGTGTTTTTGTACTTCAAAGTACTAGTACGATACAGGTACTCTAAGAAGAAAGTTTCTTGGGTCATCCTTTAAGTAAAATAAGGTTCATTGAGTCAATACGACTCTACATTACACATGTTATGAGTATTTATATGTTTGACGCATATTTTTTTTAATATATATTTTGCATATGTCCTTATATAGAATGTGCACTTGTCCCTAATATGGATCTTCTGTGGTCTCACAAATATGTTTTGTAAGTCCATATGTATTCATTGCTCTATTTTACCTAATTATACTTCCAAGTATCGGTATGATAATTTTATTCTAAGTAGGAATTTCTATGAGCTACCCTAGGTCAAATGAGTTTCATCTTGTTGGATGAGTTCTTAAATTATTCCATTGAATAGTTTATATGTCCTAACTTGGGATGTATATTTTTTCGATGTTAAATCTGTCCATGCACTTTATTAGTTCCCGTGTTCTTGAAACCCTTTCATTTGATATCATTTACTAGGTATTTTACCATCATATCATTGAATTAAATCCATATCTCTTGGCTTGAGAAGTTAAATGCCTCCACTTGATATGTGATTTAGTTTGAGCTATCCAACCCTTACTGTGTCACATAAAATCCTAAGTATTACGTTGGTGTTACAATTGATTTCTATCTCATTGTTACAACCTTAAGTCCATAATCATACGTCTTCTACTATGGTTAGTTATCCTAAAGCTAACACTATGACCACCAAAATAACAATCTAAAAGATTAAAGAACTGATGTTAAGTAAATATACTTATATGTGGGTGGTAGCTCAGGGGGAAAATCCTAGCATGGGCCGATCCTAATTCATGGATTTATGCGTGGTATCCCAGGGGTGGAAGGAACACCTAGCATAGGTCAATCCTATTATCGGGTGGTATCCCAGGGGTGAAAGAAAATCCTAGCATGGGTCAATCTCGATTTACACATTGATGAGGAACGTATCCCAGAGGCATAATACCTAGCATGGGTCATCCTATTTTACCATTGATCAGCTGGTCTTTTTTATCACATACTAACAAAGTTAATATAGAAAAGAAGAACAAATAATGAGAGGAATATAATGTACACAAATCCATAAGTATAAGCGAAGGTGGTCTTCTATCATTATCTATACATTTGAACCTAATTTTGAGCTCATGTTTTACATATGGTTATTTTATGCCTTACATATTCAGTACATTTTCTCATACTGATGTCCCTAATGAAGTACACTATGTTTTACGTCACAGGTATAGGTACTCCAGCTATAATATATCTCCCCAATAAAAGTGCAAGATACTCAGCAGCTTATGGTGAGCTCCAGGTTGATTCAGAACTTTGTCGAGTCTGTAGCATGCATTTTTGTATTGTATTATAGTTAAGTGTATAGCGGGGTCCTTTCCTAACCTAAGCTAAGTTTTCCATAACTTAGAGGCTTTGTAGACTAATGTTAAAGTAAAGTGCAGTGGGGTCTTGTCTTTTGGTATTAGAGGCTTCATTGGCGAAGTCAAGAACACCCATTTAATGCCTACGTATGTTGGTATTTCATTCAAGCATATTTCTTATACCTGTCAGGATCTTAGGATTATCACAGTTATATGTACGGTAAGCATAAGTAATAATTTTGTTCTCTTGGTCTATTAGGGCATCGGGTGCATGGTCGTCTCATTAGTTTTGAGGAGTGACAATATGGGTGAGGAATGGATAAAAAAAATAACTTGAATTAGATTATTTAATATCATCTATTCGACATAAGCATATTAATTGAGGCAATAGATTGGTAAAATTCTTACACTTGTGAGGTATTCGAAAGAACCCATTTGTGAAACTTGGTGTTTTATTAATAAACAGACACTAATACCTCTAGATTGAATATACCCATGACTTTTAGCTAAATTTGGACAAATAATCAATTATTCATGCATGAAACCGGACCTAATAAGGCGTAACCCAAGTGTTATCTACACTTGGTTGATCGCTTATTTTTTCTAGCTTGAAAAGAGTATTATCAGACAACAAAATTATTAAATTGAAAATCATTAAAATAAATCCCCTATTTTCACTTTCATGTTTATTTACAATGAATTATAGGTCATCCCCTAGTTTACTTCTAACACTATTAAGTATTGAAATCATTTTCTTCACTTCTTGTGGATTCGACCCTAACCTTCATTGGGTTACTATATCTACAAAGATCACTTACATCCTCAAAGGATGTAATATGAGAATCATCAAGATGTTGGCGTCGTGGTCGGGGAATAAAATATAGTTTTCATTCTTTTAGTGTTTTAGTCACTTAGGGTTAGCCGTAGTTTTATTATATATTTTTGTTATTTTAATTCTTTCTTAGGTGAGGATAATAGTATACAGGATACTATGTGCCAACATGGTAGTAATATTGGTACCTTTAATGATTATTTCGAGGATGAGGATCACCTAGGAAATATTGGTTGAGCTAGTGTTATTCATATTCGACAGATTGAAGGAAATTGAGTGTTTTATCTCTGAAGCATGATGCTTTGTTTTCTTCAAATGAAAGGATTTTTTGGGGGGTCAAGAAATTTGATGTCGCCCAAAACTGCACCTCAACTAGAAATATAATGTGGTTGATTGGAAATATAATAACCTAACTAGATTGGGGTCGATCCAATAGGGAAGGCGTGAACTATTTCTTGCCTTGATGTAATCTATAAGCAGTACAAGAAAGTAAATGGGGGATTTGTTGTATCAATTATAAGTAGTAACTAAGTCTTGAGTTCTTTTGAGTTGCAATTAATAAGAGATAAATGTTAGGTTTGGTTTCCCCATGGTTTCTCAATGTTGTAAATTACACGTGATCAACCCAATTGTTCTATTCTTCTGCATGCAATGCCTACAAGATAAGTCTTATCAATTGTCGGGTAAGATAGAAGATAAATTTCACCCTTTAGTGGGTAAGTCTCAAGGTGTTGCCTTGTTGCTCCCTGCAATGGCCTCAGTTACACTTCTCAGGGTAGGATCAAGTGATAAGATGAGATATGGGGACTAAAAAGTGGAGGTTGAAATCCCAAATCATTGTCTTAATCTTCTTTTCCCAAACATAAAATTCTTTGTTATCAAATGGATTCAAATACAGGCTATATCAAGTGTCTTCAACTCCTATGAGGTTAAGAATTTCAAAGAAGAATTAAGATACATGCAGAAACCCTAGAACAATTGAATCTCACACTTTCTCTACATAGCTATTCTGGTAGGGTTCCTAAAACCCTAGCTAAGGAGATTAGCCACTCATGTTTGGGAAAGAAACCATGATTATCAATGAAGAACATATAAAATAAATTTCACAAGAATAAGATGAATAAACTCCAAAGTTTTTATTTGGATAAACCCTAAAATCTCAAGAACAATTTTAAATGTATTGTAATAATATGTAAAAGCATGTAAAGGGATGTTCAAGAGTATAACCTAATAAAAAATAAACCCTGGGGTATTTATAGTATCTCAAAATAACATAAAAATTCTATAAAAAAGAAAGGTAAAGTTAAGCCGGCATTAGGTAAGACTTGGGCTTCACTCATATTGGCTCAATACGAGTCGTACCCTACCTTATCGCATCAGTTTCGGTGTCAGGTCTTCCCAATAATTCCATTATCTATTTATGAGTTGTACCTGAGTGTATGACTCGTGCCCTCAACTCATATCAATATGGGACTTCAATCTTTCCTATCTTTGAACATTGGTTTATATATGACATACCTATAAGAGTCATACTCAGACTTTCTATATGTATTCCTTTGACACTTAAACTCCTAGACGGTAGATTAGGTTCTGTTATGCTTATGCCTTCTATATACGACTCTATCCTTACATACGGCTGGAATACTTGAGTCGTATCTTCTTCATACTTGACTTCTTCATTTGGCATTTGGTTTTGTTACTTATATTATTGAGTATACGAGTCATATCAATTGGTTATGACTTATAAGCTAACTCATATACTGATCAGAGTTTTCCTTTTTAGGTCTTTTTGTTCTCTTTATATTTAAATACTATTGTAGACCTGTTTTACCTATACTTCATACCAAAATGCTTCATATCCAACAAAATATCCTAAGTTCACACCTAAATTAATGGTTTCAAGCATCAAAAGTGTCGTGTTTCCAAACCACATCAATACCCTAAACATACACTTTTACATGTCCTAGGGAAAATAAAACCAAATAACTATGTTCTTGTACAAAGATGATGCTTAAACAGGAAGATCTCAAGTAACTCATAGCAGTGATTTTAAATTAAATTTCAATCTTTTGGTTCCCCTCTTTACTCTACTTTTCAAAACTCAACTGCGTATATTAATTTAGCATGCATGGAAATATGAGAGAATCTAATAATGGCATTATAGTAGCAATAGATGCTTGAACATAGATATATTTTTCATTCGTCAAACAATCTATCAACTAAGCATCATAACCCATATGCACTCAAAGTCAAGGAAATTATATTCACTCTTTGGATAGATAAACCCATCTATTAAGAAATATAATGAATGACTCTCACTTAGAAAAAAGTATCACCGGTGTGCACAAAATACCATAGGCTTTTCCTTATGCTCTTTTCCCGATGACTATAGGAATTTATTTGGCTTGTAACGTAGGTTTGGAGATAGTATGATATCTTTTTGAGATGCATTTAGTGACTAAGCCCCCTGGATACTATGCCTTTTTTGGGGTCCATGTACTTTTAACTTTTTTCTTTGTTTCAACCTTTATGTCACCCTTTTTTCTCTTAAGCATATTATAATGGGTCAGGTATTGCTTTTAAGCACTTATTTTCCTTATTCTTTTTTTTTTACTATGCATTGCACTTTTTTTTCTTTTCTTTTCATCATACTGATTTTAACTATTTTTCTTCTACCCATTATTTTCAAACTTTTTTCCCTTTTATGCACTCCTATAATAGCCATTCTCAACTTAGGTGATTTGTATAAGTTGAGGTATACAGTGTCCATAGGAGGACCAGGGCCAAAACAGGTTCATTATAAGTCAAACAAAAAGGTGATAGGTATAACATGAAAAATTAGTCTATCAAGGCTCAATTATTTGGATCAAAGGGATTTATTCATTTGTTTAGTGCATTATGTTTAGTGTTACATAGCCGAGGTAAAGGATTTTAGTGCAGGCTAAACCAGGTCCCTTTTCTTGGAACTTATATATGTATTTTTATGTGATTATGAATGGTTTTACTTGGTTTTATAAGTGGAATTATTTTATCCTTAGCCTGAGTTTAATGCTAGAAGTCATTCGCTAACTGTGTCTACTAGAGGTTGTATACCCATGCTACGCAAGAACCGACCATTCTACTCCTCCTATTTAGTACGCAGATTTGGTATCAGCATTTGGACTGAAGTGGTGATCTTTCATCCTTTCGAAAGGCATCATTTTATGTTATAGATTTCTTTGGACACTGTTATTTTATTTTGGATATTAGTCTTGGCCATGGTTGGGGCATGTCCTAACTATATTTGTTTACTCTTTTGGATAAAGACTTTATGGTACTTTTGGGAGTTGGTATGGGCGGGATCGGTAGCGGTGTCAGCCTTAGAATTGGTATCGATATTGAGGCTAGCATCATCGAACATGACTTATCATTGGTCAACCATATTTCATTGTGGAATTGATTTTCATATTATGTTTTGGCAATACTTTTAGTTTATGGTTTATGGTTTAGCTTGGTATGGTTGGTTGGTTGGTGGGGTATGGTTTGACTGGGTTGGGTCTGTTAGGGTTTTAACCCTATCCCAGAGTCCTAATAATAACAATAATGCTATCTTTTTATATGTTTGAAATTTAGCCTATCTAAGGTTGGACATAAATACTGGGGTTGGGTAATAGGGGGCGGCTTCTAATACTGGTTGGACTTGGGATGCCCATTATTACAAGGACTAGGGTTGGGTCAGGTTATGGTAAGTGGACAAAGAAAAAGTAGAACAGTTTTGATTCTTTCTCCATGGCTAATGCTCCTTACCCAAAGTCATTGGGTGATAGACATTTCCATGGTGGTAATAACTCTTGGGCATAGGGTACCCAATCTCATGCTAGTAGGGCTCAGTCAACTCTATCATATCCTCCCTATAGGTTTTATGGTCATTTTTATCATGTTTTTTGTGATGAGGGAAGGGACAAGTGCTTCAACAGTTTTCAACTAGGACATATGCTTAGGAACTATCCTATTTGTAAGGTTTCTTTAGAGGAGAAAAAGATTCTGATTGCTTCATCTTCAGCTTCAACACTAAATGGTGCACTATTTAGTTCTAACACTGGTCGACAATATTTTTATTCTCTCACTACTCGATAGAAGCCCAAGGCATCGCCTAATATCATGACTAGTATATTGTAACTCTTTTCTCATGCTATGTAATATTTACTTGATCTGGGGTCCACTTTCTTGTATGTGACCCTATTTATATCTGTGCATTTTGGTTTTGGTCCCGAGTATGTTTTAGACCCTTTTACTATTTCTACCCCAATAGGTGACTTGGTGATTGCTAAAAAAATATATATGGGGTGTGGTATCTGTTGGTAGTAAAGAAACCTTGGTGGATTTATTTAGGTTAGATATTGTGGACTTTGATGTCATTCTGGGGATGGGTTAGTTGCACTCTTAAAATATGTCTCTATATTGTTAGACCCATAATGTCATATTAAAGTTTCCTAATGAGCATGTTATTGAGTAAGAAGGTGGTTTCCTAGCTCCTAAACAAGGGTCTATATCATATCTTAGAGATCAAAGATTGATCTCTAATGGGTGTCTCTATCACCTACTCTGGCTTAAATATTCTAACTCGGAGGGTCCTTCCTTACATTTTGTCCCAGTGGTAAATGAATTTGCTGAGGTTTTCCCTGGTGAACTTCTTGGTGTTCCTTCGGATAGAGATATTGAGTTTGGGATTAATCTTATTTTTGATACTTGACGGATTTCTATTCCTCCATATAGACTGGTTATATTTGATTTAATGGAACTTAAGCAAAAATTAAAGGATCTTTTAGATAGGGGGTTTATTTATCCTGGTGTGTCTCCATGGGGTGCACCTGTATTATTCATTTGTAAGAAGGATGGTTCCTATCAAATATGTATTGAATACCGATAATTGAATAAGGTGACCTTAAAGAATGGATCCTCTTCCAAGGATAGATGATTTGTATGTTCAGTTATAGGGTGCTACATTTATCTTTAAAATTAATATCCGATCTGGGTATTATCAATTAAATATTTGGGAGGAGGATATCCCTAAGACTGATTTCCATA
Organism: Capsicum annuum; assembly: GCF_002878395.1. Classification (NCBI taxonomy): domain Eukaryota; kingdom Viridiplantae; phylum Streptophyta; class Magnoliopsida; order Solanales; family Solanaceae; genus Capsicum; species Capsicum annuum. Next base: position 101,626,337 of record NC_061119.1, read on the forward strand.
CCCGATATAGGCATTATGAGTTTTTGTTAGGTCTTTTTGGTTAACTAATGCCACGACAACGTTCATGGATTTGATGAATAGGGTGTTCCATTAATTTCTATATCTACTTGTCATTATCTTCGTAGAATACATTCTGGTGTACTCTAAGAGTGACATGGATCATGCCGATCACCTCTTTTGGTATTACAGACCTTAAAGGAGCGGCAATTGTATGCCAAATTCTCAAAATATGAATCCTGGTTGAACCCTGTCAGTTTTTTGGGTCATATTATTTCAAGTGAGAAGATCATAGTGGATTTGCAAAAGGTTACAGTTGGTATGAAGTGGCCTATACCTACGATTCCAACCGATGTTTGAAGCTTCTTTGGTTTAGCTAGCTACTACTGAAGGTTTGTGGAATGTTTTTCAACTATAGTTTCCCCCATTGACTAAGTTGACTTAGGAAAAGGTAAAGTTCTTGTAGTCTCTTGCTGTGAGGTTATTTTTGAGAAGCTGAAGAATAAGCCAACTTCGGCTCTAGTTTTGACTTTTCCTGAAGGATTTAATGGGTTTGTGGTTTTCTGTGATATATCTCGTGTGGGACTTGGTTGTGTTTTAATGCAGCATGATAAGATAATAGCCTATGCTTCTAGGTAGTTGAAGGTGTATGAGAGGAACTATCCTATTCATGATTTACGGCTGTTAGCCGTAGTGTTTGCACTAAAAATTTGGCCGCACTATTTATATGTTTGCACGTGGATATCTTTTCAAATCAAAAGAGCCTACTGTATATCTTCACATAGAAAGAACTTAACCCCGGCCATAGGTGATGGCTTCAGCTTCTCAAGGACTATGACATGAGTCTTCACTACTATCCAAGTAAAGCTAATGTATTTACAAATTCTCGTTATAGGTTATCTATGGGGATTCTAGATCATATGGATAAGGAGAAGTGGGAGTTGATAAAGGATATTCACTATTTTTCTAACCTGGGGTTCCCCTCTTGGACTATGAGGATGTTGGTGTGGTCTTTCAGAAGTTGGCGTCGTCTTCTCTTAGGTCGAAATCAAGGAGAATCATCTGTTAGATCTTTTCTTGATAATGATCAAGGGTGATGTTGGTGGGCAAAAGGTTGTGCAGTTTGATATTTGTGGTGATGGAAGTTTGCGGTAACAAAAGAGGTTATGTGTTCCCGACATCGATTGGTTATGAGAGAGGATCTTGGTTGAGGTTCATAAGTCACGCGATATTGTTCATCCTTGTTCGATGAAAATGTATTATGACCTCAAGGAGATGTATTGGTCGAACAATATGAAGTGGGATGTGGCAAATTTTATGGCCAAGTGGATGGTGTGTCAAAAAGTAAAAGTTGAGTACATGAAGCCTGGGGGATTATATCAAGAAATTTAGTTTCTAGAGTGGAAGTAGGAAGTGATCCACATAGATTTTGTACTGATCTTCCTCAGTCATGAAATAAGTTTAATTCGGTTTGAGTCATCGTGGATAGGATGACAGTCTTCTTAATTCTTGCCAGTGAGGACTAACTTCTCAACTGAGGATTTGTAAGGTCGTATCTTCATAAATTTATGAAACTGCATGGGGTACCAGTTTCTATCATCTTTAATCATGGTACGCAGTTTATATAACACTTTTGGTGATCATTTCAAAAATATTTGAGGACCAAGGTGAGTTTGAGTACTACCTTCCATTTATAGTCAGATGGGCAGGCAAAAAGGACTATTCAAACATGCTTCGTGCGTGTGTGATTGACTATGGTGGTATTTGGGTTAAGCATCTACCTCTTTTAGAGTTTGCTTACAATAATAGTTACTATTCTAGCATTAGGATGACCTTGTTTAAGGCCTTATATGGTAGAAGGTGTAGATCTCCTATTGGGTGGTTTAAGGTTTGTGGGTGGAGATATTTGGCTTGGATTTTGTTGACCAAGCCATGGAAAAGGTTAAGGTGATTAGGGATAAGCTTAAGGCTGCCCAAAGTTGCAAAAATTCTTTTGCAGATGTGAGGCAAAGAGAGTTGAAGTTTAAGGTTGGGGACAGGGTATTCTTAAAGGCATCTCTTATGAAGGGAGGGATGCAGTTTTGTAAGAAGAGGAAGCTCAATCCCCAGTATGCCGGTCCATACTTGGTCTTAAGAAAGATTGGTAAGGTTGCATATGAGCTGGAGTAGCCTTCTGGTTTGAGTTCCGTTCACCTGGTATTCCATGTTTCAATATTGATAAGTGTATGGGTGATCCTTCTAAAATAGTTCCTATTATAAATATTGGTATTTTGCATTCCCTTTCTTAAGAAGAGGTCCCGATTGAGATCTTATATCGGTAGGTTCATTGTTGTGGACCAAGGATATATCTTCAGTCAATGCTCTATAAAGGAACCACAAGTTTGAAGAGTCTACTTGGGCATAAAAAAAGGACATGAAATCCTAGTATCCATTACTATTTTTTTGTTTGAGAATTCATGGGAAAGGCGTGTGTTCTTTAGCACTCTTTTATTTTCAAACTTTGTTAAAGGAAAGATTGATTTCCTTGCATGATTATGTTCTAACTTAGTTAAAGTTTAGATATGAGGTTTTGGGGTGTAAATCATGCTTGTACTACCTTGTTCCATCATTCGACGATGAATTATCCAAGTGGGGGTGAATTAAAATATCCTGGGTTTTGATCCTTAGAAAAATTCCATGAGATTGAGCTTTTGGACATCATAGACTTGTGGTTACTTTTTGTATGATGTGGTACATTTTAGGGTCCTCAAATCGTATGGTAATCAGTGGGGTCAAGGGTGCGTTATGCCCAAAGTATGGAAGGATATCACATGACTCATATGGAGGTGGTACGAGTTAGGTGAGCCACTCATATGTTTCTCAATGTGTCTATCCTAGAGGACTCTTCTTAGGGTATGAGTTATGGGTACTTGTTGTATGATTATGTACGAGTTGGTCCTTGGGTGTCGTATGTTGGACAGTATTGAAGTCCAACATTCTATCTACTGTACGAGTGGTGTGTACCACTCGTATGATTGTGTATGAGTTGGGCTGAGGAGTTATACCCTTATGCGTGTATTTTTCAACTTTTAAAATGAGGGTATTTTGGATATTTCCCCTCTTGCCCAACATAAAAACCATGTCTATTAACTTTCTTAGGGCATCATCATCTTAAAAAAATATCAAATAGACTCTTAAACACTCCCAAATCCTCAAGGTCAAGAACATTTAGGATTTTCATCAAACATATCAATTGGGGATTTCAAGGGTGATTTCTTTCTAACTTCTTTGGTATCTAAGTCATGTTACTCCTCCCTCACTGTTATTTAAACAAAATTCATGTTTTACTGATTGGCTTTCATGATTTAATTTTGGGTATTGTTTGGTTTTGAATTATATGTTGGGGGGTTTTGTTATTAGTTGTTGATTTATGCATTCCCATGTTTTTAATTATGGTTTTCATATTATAGTGGTTGTTTGAACATGTTGCATGGGAATGGTCAATTGACACTTGGTTTTGGTTTTGGAAACTATATGCCCTCAACATGTTTGTTAAAATTCCTATGAGAATGATTTTATTACATAGTTGGGCTTGCATTGAAAACTTTTCATGGTATAATATAGTAATGGAACCTAAAGTGGTTGGATGGTTTTAGTGGCTCAGTGGTAAGGCCTTGGGTGCCATGGCATTGATTTAAAACCTTGTAGGGTACACAGGAATCCCTCAAGTGATCTTTATAATGGACTCTGTGGGGTATATGAGAATCCCCTAAGTGTTGGCTAATGACATTGCTAGCAAGCTATAGTCGATATGAAGATACCACTTCTTAAAGCCTTGGTTACTAATATATGGAACTAGTGGTTTTCCTACATGCTAATGGTTTTAAATGGGAAACAATGGAAGATTGTTATAGCAATAGACGGATATTGGAAACTCATGTATGCCGACACGAGGATTGGTCATGGCGACCATATACTTGTAGGGTATACAGGAACCCCCAAAGTTATACTTGTATATATGTATCATGGAAGGTGAAGGGTACATGGGAATCCCCTGCCCCTATGATATCTCTGGTCCATGTGACTACACGCATCGAGGCCTATTAAGGGGGTAACACTGGACCCATAAAAAACGTGTGCGGTTCTAGGATGGTTAAGATACACATACCTAGGTTAATGGTTTTAAAGATATGCTAAATGTGGTTCTCATTCCCAACATGAATTATATATGTATATGTTGTACTTGCATATCGTTATTTACTTGGTTTCAAATATTGGCATTATTTTATCCTTATCCTAAGTGCATAGTAGGGTTCACCCGCTAACCTATCTTTAGGCGCTGTATATCCACGCGATGAAGGAACCGGCCATACTAATCCTCATGCTTAGCGATTGGATTCGAGGAAAACCTATGTCGGATTGAAGTGGTGAGCTTCATACTCTGGAAGGCTTCATTTCATATTATGGACTTCTCAACATACTTTTGTTATTTCTTAGACTTTGGTTTTGGCTATGTTCGGGAGCATGTCCCGATCGGGTATTGTTTTACTTTTTGATAGTGTCTTTGTGGGACTACTTTGGGTGTGTATGGGTAGTGTCCGCAATGGTTCAGCCTTGTTATTTGTTTTAGTATTGAGGCTGACACCGTTTGACTGTATTTGATTTATGGTGGTTTCATTTTGATGTTATTAATATATATTCGAAATTCATCCTACATTGGGTGTAGGGTTGTTATGATTGTACAATCGGGGTGGTCTCCGATCCCGATTAGGCTGGAGGAACCCAACACGACTAGGCCTTGGTTTGGGTCATGTCAGATTTATTCCAACTTGTCACTACACTACTTTTGGATCCACTTTCTTACTTTATTTCATTGTGTCCCTTTCCATCTATTTTACTTTCCTTTGGACATCAGGTGCTTTCTTATTTTCACATTAAATCTTTATTTTCTTTTCATCATACCACACCTGATTCCTTTTTTTCTACTACTAATTTGTTATACCACTTTTTATGCACCTTTACACAATAACCACACTCAACTTAAGATATTTACGTGAGTTAAGGTACACAATGTCCTAGGAGGGACGAGGGACAAATAAGGTTCACCGTAAAAATTAGGACGGTGAATTGGGTAAGTTAATAAAAAGGTCTATTAAGGCTCAAATTTTGGATTCACGTATACCTGATTATTTGATAGGCCATTCATGCTATAGTGGACAAATTCAAACATGACCTGTGATCCTTTCCTAACCTCCTATCTTATATTTTCTAGCGAGACTAACCAGGCAAGTTATAGATTGCGCACATATTAACTAGGTATACATCTTTCTCACTCATCACTCAAGTCTTTTGTCTATGTTACAACCTATATAGTTCATGCAAGGCCGACCAAGTTATCCTATTAACAATCCTAATGCCATATCTAGATCCGATCATTGGTTATAGCATAGTACATGCAAACACTATATAAAAAGAACAAATGTTTTGGAAAGGTATCATTTTAATCATATTGATAAATAGATTTGTACGCCTTCTTAAATATGACTTCGCCAAGCTTTCTTAAAGTTACTCTATGTTACACACATAACACAAAACAACATAATAATAAAATAGTAAAACAACTAAACATGCCAATTCTAATTATGATAGCACATCTAAGAGAAAAGGAATATGACAAAAAAACATCAATTATGGTACACCTCCACCCCCATCTTAGAAATAATGCAATGTCCGCACTGTATAAAATCGTAGAAATATAAAACTAAGGTAAGGGACATACTTGTGGCACTCTAGGCACTGGTGGAACTATGATCTCATGAGGAAGTATATGGGTCCCCAACCTGATCCTCAACTTTGGTGGCCTCAACTATCTCCGTGGCACTCATGGATAATTTGGCACTATTGGCAGTCGGTGCACTCAAATTATTAGGGGAAACCTCTATACCCCCTCCAACCTTCATACTTAACTCCATGGTAGGTGGTAACACATCACCCTCAAAATATCTACCTTAGAGGCCTATCTGAATTCTTTCTCCTTTTATCTCCTCTAACTCTTCTTATAAAATCTTCTTCTTCCTTCTTTCTCAACATTATCACTGTTTCTCTTTTCCCAAGGCTCTAATTCACCTCCTACCTCATTTGTATCTGTCTCTTCAACATCTTCGTTTGGAGAGTAAAAATAGGAACAGGGAGTCCACATCTACTATTAGGGTTGCCAAATTAGGCATAGGTATTAGTAGAAGAGATGTAGCATCCACTCTATCAATCAATACCCTGTCCACTTTCTTTAATTCTGTTAGGTCTACTCTAATATCCAACAAATCAGGTGCTTGGATTGACGTTCTATCCATCATCCATCTCTCAAATTGATCTTCGTGTGTCTAGATAGTCTTGATTATATCTTATATCTCATCCTTCGCATGGAGATTAACCTTAACCTCAAGCTTTAAAATCCATGCATTATGTAACTAAAGGCTCTGCGTAATAAACTCAAAATGTGAAGTTCAGATTATGTATATGCCAATTGAACTAGTGGTCGACAAAGGATAGATGCCAGTGGTTATGAGAATTAAGAGGAATTAACACCAGACATGGGTATGTCACTAGATGGGGTAACCCTAACTACTTCAAGAATCTTCAACATTTTTTTTGTGGTAGGGGGGTTGCACATATCTTTTATCAGTGCCATGTACACAACTTTTGTCTGCTGAATCACTTGGTCCACCACATTAATAACTGAAACTTGTGCACTTTGCATTAACTGATTCACAACTCAAGTGAAGGGTAATTTAGTGTTGAACAAAAGCATCTTTTCTTGAATTTGTTCTTCGATGATCCTTGGGATATTCAACTCTACTCCTGAAACCAAGGCCTTTACATTGAATGCATTGGCCACACCCAGTGTGTTTCTATTGTCTATTGGTATGATTTGATGCCTTACAACTGGACACCATACCTTTGTGGTGAACTTTAAACTATTTTTATAAATAGTGACCCCGTTAACCCACAAGGAATTTTTAACAGCTTTAATAATGTGGCTTGCCGGTCACCCATAGTTGATACTCTTTTCATCACTATTCAATTTGTTCACTATATTCAGGTCATGCATTTGGATATCATATTGTGGGGTCTACTCAGTTGGTACAAATATATCTCTAAAAGAAGGCCCTGGAAATGGCCTGAATGAAGATATACACTTTTATAGCTCTAACCCAAATAGTATCTAGTCATAGCTGCTTCTTGATATATTTCTCCTTTCTTGAAGGAGTCATATTCATCAGCATTTCCAAATAGTTGGATGAAAACTCACACACCAACTCCAACTTATAACTCTTTAGGGTTTAATCATCCACCCTAGCGTCTATCTTTAAAACCCTTACACAAACTCAGGAACATTCTAAAGTGACTCAGTCCATATCCGAGGCTCCTCCTAAATGCTCCTCTTCTTATTACCCTAGTCAATCAATGAAATTGATCAATGTAGTCCTCCTTTGAGTTTAGTACTACCGACATTCTTGAATCCATACCTCTTTGAGATTGTGCATCAACAACAACATAGAAGGGTTTGGAGCTGGACTCATCCTCCCTTTGGATGAACTTAAACTCTCCAAAACTCTACCCCACCCTATTAGGTGATTTTCCTTCCCATTTTAAACTAGAGGAGGTTGATAGGGGCAACTGCCTCGATTAACATCATGGATGTTGTGTACTTCTCATGTTCCTTTTCTTTTAACTACTTCCTAATGTTTTTAGGTGAGTACTACTTGTCACATGAAACTTACAGAAAAATTACCTCGATCCCACTTAAGAAGTCAAACTTACTCTCTAAGGCTGGAGGTCGACCCTCAAGTTCCCACTTGTGGGAAATGATTTTTTCCATCTTCTGCTGAGCATTTAATGCCATAGTATGTGTATCAAAAAGAGTTAAAACTAATTTTTAAAAACCTAAACAAGGACAAAAAGTATATCAGACGATCACACCTCAAATCCTATCGGGGCGAAAAAAACACATAGGCGCAAAGTCCCGAGAGCACCAATCCATAACCTTGTACTTCTCATGCATGTTACTATGATAACCAAAGGTACTTACATACATGGATATAATCTATTAATGAGAAATAAACAGTAAACCCAAAAAATTATATATAAGACTTGGTCGTTGAAGCCATAATATCTAAAAGATAAGACACTATCATGCTTAATTTTACATTGGTATACAAAACCTCTAAAAGATATATAGACACTTTGTTAAGTTCGATACAAAACCCTGTCATACTCTTAACTACTATACAATACAAAAATATAAATAATAGACTCGTAAAGCCCCGAATTTACCTGGAGCTTACCGATAGTCACAAGATATACTGTGCTCCTACTGGCGAGATGTATTATCTGAAGTACCTATGGATGTAGCGTGAAATATATGTCCTCCATGAGGTACATCAATACTAAAAAATGTACTGAATATGTAAGGCTAAAGGTGACTACACATGATACAAGAGTTCAATGGAAATCAGATACAAATGTATAAATAGTGCTAGTAGACCACCTTTATATATACTTGTTGTATCTGGTACATTACATTATTTTCTTTATTTTACCCTTATTACTTCATAATCTTGGTAAGACATATAATGCATGAGACCAGCTGATCAGTGGTAAATATAAAAATTAGGATCGGCCCATGCTAGGCTTACGACCCTAAGCTACCACCCATGTATAAATAGATTAGGATCGACCAATTCTAGGCCTTTTCCCCTGAGCTTCCACCCACATATAAATATATCGGAATTGGCACATTCTAGGCGTATTCCCTTGAGATTCAACTCATTCAATTCAGATTTTTGTTTCTTAGTTTATTTAGCCTTTCAATTTATTACTTGGTGGTCATAACATTATGGTACCTTTGAACAATAATCTACCAATAAGAGACATGTGAATAAACACTTAAATGTAATGACAAAAATGTATAGAACATATTGTACATGAATGAAATGTTTAGGAGTAGAAAATAATGCACGGGTCTTATTTAACTTAAAGGAGAACTCTTGAGACTTGCTAGTGAATGTTAAAATGCAAACTTGATAATAAGCATGTGTTAAGGTATTTTAAAAAGTTAGGGAGTGGGAACTAGGTCGTTAGCTAGATGGAGGATCATGTGCTACAAATAGGTATGGCTTACTATAGGAGAGCTTTAGAAGCTTACTTTGTACCACAAGTGTTGAATTTCATGCCAAAGAAAATGACATAAAGTAGTGTTACATACTTGGTTGTATAACTCCGATACAAACCCAATTTAACTTCATGTCTTTTGGATTACTTATCTACAATAAATTATATGGTAAAACTAATATTAGTAACTATCCAACACATTGGGCTACTTAACTTTGCCCAAAATAGCAGTCGGGCAGTATTCCCTTAGTTTATTAATCAGGGGTGTTATTTTAACCCTGTTCTTCTCCATTTAAATCTACATACCATACCAATTCTTATAAGATCCCCCCAACGACTTTGGTTTCATTACACCCTCTAAATGATAGATAAAAGAGAATAGGCAATAAACATATACCATAATTCATTCGTTGGTGTACCACTACACCTTTCCTCAATATTTCAATACGAACGAATCATACCTTTCCCCAACATCAACCTGGCATTCCCAAAAATATACACATAAATCTGTGCATAAAACAACCCCAAAATTCCTTTGATTATTGTAACCATATATTGTACTCATCGTCCCACAAGTTCCTTAGTAACAACACGTCCATAATTCTTTCCCAAACTCATACATAAGGAGGACAAAATAGAGAAGTCACCTTAATTTAATATTTTGTAGCTTATACTTTTAACTTAAAATGTTGAAGAAGTTGAACTTTCATTCACACTTTAAACCCAAGAAGAAAAGAGAAGTCTCTTAATAACAAAGAAAAAATAAACAGTTAACTTACTTTATATTCTGCCCTATAATTATAATTAAGCATGAACAACATGTTTTTCTAATCCTCCATGAGAGAATTAAGAAAAACCATGATTGTTTTCACTTACCTAGGTGAGGGTTTCTTTAAGAACCCTAGGAGGATAATTAAGGTTGCTCCTTGCTTCATTAGAGAGAAGTAGAGAGAACTTTATGAAATATGCTACTTTTTGTGACTTAGAATTAAAGGAAATGACCAGCAACTTGGCCTTATAAAGCCCCTATATTTGGCAATCTATTTAGCTGCATTTTGGACCTCAAATTGTTCAATTGGGTCCAAGTAGGTGATGCACCCACTTAAGGAGATCAAGCTACTCAAAAGGACAAAGTAGGTGATGCACCTACTTGCTTGATTCATTGTTGGGATCTATTAAATTGGGCCTAGATAGATTTAAGTGTTGGGTCATTTCTTTATTTTATTTTATTTTACTTAAGTTAAGCCCAAATGAGTGCATTAATATAGGCCCAAATCTTTTCCATAGCCTTGGATCCATTAACTTGGTGCATATAGCTCAAGCAGGTGACTCACCTACTAGCTTAATTAAGTAAAGCTAGAACCTTAATATTTTATTCCATTTTCAGTTTTTAAATCTTTTTAATCTAACTTACTACTTGTATAAACTTGGTCACTTTAAACTTTATATTTAAATACCGACTTACTATTCCAAGTTAAATAGTTGTATCGAGGTTAACTTGGTTGTGTCACATTAAAATGTACGGTCAGTATTCAGAACTGCATCTACACTATTAATACTAGCATAACAAATCTCGTTTATTACCTATACCACAAGGATACAGCAAGTTCTATATAAATAGAATAAGAACATGCAAAATATAGGGTGTTACACTGACGACCCTTCCTACGATCGTGCAATGAAGGTACGGTCATGCCATCCATTATTGAACACATTTCCTAAGTCACTATAAATATTTACCCATCAAACAACCCTCACTAATATCATCTCATGAAGGTAACATCATTCTTTCCTATCTTAGAAAGGGTTCAAAAGAGTTGGAAATTTTGTTACATCCAAAATATGGGATGTTAATCCTCTTCTCCTTAGGAACATTCGTCCTCGAATGATACCATAACTATCCAACCTAAACAAGTTCAAGCCTAAAGTTAATAATCATTTTATCACACAGTACTTATATATTATACTTACTTGTTATTTCTAAAATTCAGTATTTTGGACTTTCTCTTTGGATTCAAAAAAATAGGGTTACTTGGATTTCATCGCTTCTTTAGATTCCCATGTGATCTCTTGTACTTGTTAGTTTCTCTAAAGTACTTTTACAGAAGCTATTTCCTTATTTCTTAATTTTTTAACTTGTCTATCTAGAATAGCAATAGGCATTTCTTCATAGGTGATATCTTCTGTAACTAGTACATCTTCAGTAGGAGTAATATGAGATAGATCTCGGATGCACTTTCAAAGCATTGAGACGTGAAACACTAGATAGACTAACGAGAGTTTTTAGGAAAGCTCTAACTCATACAAGACTTTGACAAAGCTTCGAATAATATTATATGTGCCCTATATAATGTGGACATAATTTCCCATTTTTACCAAATCTTACTACCCTTTTCATTGGTGACACCTTTAAGAATACCCCTATCACCTGTAGCAAACTCTTGCCCCCTCTTTTTAATATATTCATATGACTTGTTTTTACGTTGGTCTATTTTTAGCCATTGTTGGATCACTTTAACCTTTTCTATAGCTTGATGAACAAGATCTGGCCCAAAAATGCTATTTCACCCACTTCAAACAATCCAATTGGTGATCTACACTCTTTTTTATACAAATTTCATATGGGGCCATTTTTATACTTTAATGATAGCTATTATTGTAGGAAAAATGATGAGAGGTGAATGATCATCCCAACTACCTTTAAAGTCTTATATAATAGATCGTAACATATCTTTAAGTATTTGAATGGTATGTTCTTCTTCGTCTGTTTTAGGGATAAAAGTTGTACTTACATTAACTCGTGTTCCAAAATTTCACTTAAAAGAGTTCCATAAATTTTTAGTAAATGAGCTACCCTATCTTTTATAATAGAGATAGGTACTCCGTGTAGATAAACTATCTCCTTAACATAAAATTTTTTATACTCTTTAACTATGTAAGTGGTCATAACCAGCAGAAAGTGTGCTGATTTTGTAAGCCTATCAACTATTACCTATATGGAGTGGGCTTTTAAGATGTAAGAGTTAAACCAGAGAAAAAAATGTATGTTGATCATGTCCCACTTTTAAATTGGAATATGTAATGCCTCAAGAGTACATCCTAGACGAAATACAGAGCTTACAGCCTTGAAGGACCATAAGCTATCCCATGAGCTGGTACTTGTTGTGAGCACTGAATAAAATAGGAAATATATCTGCGAAACATAACAGAAAAATGCCATAAGGTTTTAACAACTTAAAATCAATACTGAATCATAGTTTAAAATGTCTGAAAACACACTGTCCATACTGATAAAACAACTGATAATAATGATTGAAAATTGACTATCTGTCTGTACAAGTCTAAAAGCCTCTAAATTAATTAATTGTAGAGTTGATGGGACAAGTCCCTAACTATATCTGGCTGACTATTGAAACTGAAAGATATTCTTTAACAAACATAATCAGTACTTGAAGTATGAGGACATACCACTACTACCACTGCTGATGCGTTGGAATATCTAAGTGCAGTTGGGAACCTAAGCATCTGCACCTAGGATATGAGATAGTATAGCACAAGAAAGGGTATACGGTCAGTAATTTTAATGTACTGGTATGCTAAATGAGGTTAGGCTAATATACATGACTCATATGCATGAATAATAACTGACTAGATAAATAGCATAAGATAACTGATGTATAGTATTGAGGAAGCTGTAAAATCTGAGAATGGATGACCAAGCATATAACATGATACTGGGATAATCTGTAAAATAGAGTACTAAAATATTTATATTTACTAATTAATAACGATATGTTGTGGTCAAGCAAGCCTGAAATTTGACCTCTGAACTAAATACGGGACTGAGACTGTGGGAGCTATCATTTAACCAATATGCACCAATATGAGCTAATTGGGATCCAACCTGTGACGCCAGTTGGAAGGGTGTAAGTACCGTGCCACGGGTACTAACACTGTCTATGTGGATCCACTAAAATGAAGTCTCGAAGGACTAAAGAGTTACCCTCTACTGGCAAGTGCCCTGGTGAGATATGTGTCAACCCTCAACTTGTATGTTAACATCTCAAACCTATACTGGCTACGTAGTTCTGTAACACAGAGACTGCTACTAAAGGTCACACCCTCAACTAAAATGACTCTAATTACTGGACTAAATCGAACTTACTCTAATTACTAGGTTCACTCGGTACAAAATCCTACTCCCAACTAAACTGACTCTAATTACTGGACTGAACTGAACTTGTTGGCATGATGTATTAACTGAATTGATCATATCTAATATATATATATCTGAAACCATTTTGAAAAGTACTGAAACTAAGTAAACAGCTATGTTTATAGGTATTCATAACACCTACGACTTTATAACATCAACAGTAAAAGCATACCAAAACTTTAAAAGCATAATATATAATCCTTGCTCAAAATTCATCACGTAGACATTTCATAAAATACTTGAAATTCATGAACTTAGGCATAGGAATAGTTTTAACATGTAAAGAAAACATGATTTTAACAATAACATCACCAATTAAGGCTTAATCAATGAACAAGCAACATTCAAAACATGTAGGGTTTAATAACAACACCAATTAGAAGTAAACATGATATAAAATCAAGATTCACGAAAATTCATGGGTAAAATTCATAAGAACATGTAAAAACCATAGCTTAAAACTTGAAATTGGGTTCTTGGACTCTATGGATGAAGAAGACTCATGGATGAATATTTAACATACCTTAATTGATAAATTCTTGGAGGTTCTTTATGGATTTCTTGAGAATTGACCTTGGATCTTGAAGGGGCTAGGATTTGTTCTTGAGAGAGAATGATTCCAATTTGAGGAAAAATTTGAATTATGAGGCAAAATACTATTTTGGGACCTAAATCCCATGTTTTGGATGAAGTAAAGTGAGGGAAAATGACTCAAGTAACCCTCTGGACCCAGAATTGATTTAACAAGAACTGAGACCTAAGGCGTTTGGCAATGTGCCGCATTGCTTCCTGTCAATGCGGTACCAGATGTGACACAGCCATATCGTGTTGGTCCATAGTTTTGGCCACCAAAACATGCCTCAAACATTGTCCTAAAAGCACAAAACTAACCCAAAATGAACTATCGACAACTCTAATAATGAATTAATTTAGAAACAAACTTTTCGGGGTCGAGAAGTTTGAGATTAAAATCATCAAAGTTTAGAGGTCAAAAAGGATACTAAGTCTCCAACACTTAGATAAATTTTCAGTTCTTAGGACTCTCATGTATACACTATGAGCTGAATTGAACTAGAAAGAGTACGGGGTATTACAATATCTCCCCCTTGGGAACATTCCTCCTCGAATGAGACTATTTAAGCTAAGATTTTTGAGGAACTAAGATTAAATGTTGAATATGAATAACTAAATACATGATTACATGACTGAGTCCGAAACATGGTGGCTGACTGAACTTATTCATAAATGCGTGGAGATGACTACATGGATGAAACTTCGAATAACAAAGAGGAACTCTTAGGATAAACTATCACCTTGAGCTGAGTCTGAGTTTTTGAAGGAAAGGTGAGGGTACCTAGTACGCATGTATGCTTCTACTTCCCAAGTAGCTCCAATAATGGACTGATCCTGCCAAAGGACTTTGACCAAAGGAACTTTTTTGTTCCTTAGTCTACAGATTTGAGGATCAACAATTTTAACTAGGAGTTCTTCATAAATAAGGTTGTTCTAAATATCCAAGTTTTACAGAGGAACAATGACAGTAAAGTCACCAATACACTTCGTTAACAAGGACACATGGAACACTGGATGCACTAAATCTAAATCTGTGGGCAACTCAAGTTCATATGCTACCTTCCCATAACGGCTCAAGATCCTATGAGGACCTACATATCAAAGACTGAGATTCCCCTTTTTTCCAAACCTCTTCACTCCCATCATAGGAGAGGTCCTCAAATATACTAAATCTCTAACCTCGAACTCAAGATCTTTTCACTCACATTTGCATAGGATTTCTGAAGACTTTGGGTTGTCTTAAGCCTCTCTCTAATCAACTGAACTTTTTCCAAAGCATCAAACACTGAATTTGGCCCTATCAACGCAGTGTTACCTACCTTGAACTAACCAATAGAAGATCTATATCTCCTCCTATAGAGAGCCTCAAATGAAGCCATTTGAATACTGGAGTAATAATTGTTATTGTAAGCAAATTCAATCAATGGAAAGTGATCATCCCAATATCTCTTAAAGCCTATAACACAATCTTTCAACATGTCCTCTAAGGTCTGAATGGTCCTTTTTGCTTGACCATCTGTCTGAGTATGAAAGATTGTACTGAGTCAAAATTGGGTACCAAAACTCTTCTGGAAATCCCTCCAAAAATGAGAGGTAAACAGAGTACCTCTATCTAAAAGGATGGATAATAGGACCCCATGCAATCTAACTAACTCTCTAAGATTGAGCTTGGCATAATCCTAAGCTAAATAAAAAGTATGGACTAGCAAGAATTGGGCTGATTTGGTCATCTTATCCACAATGACCCAAATCAAATCATGTTGGTGACATGAACGAGGCAACCCTATCATAAAATCCATATTCACTTCCTCCCACTTCTATGTGGGGATGCTAAACTCATGCATATGTCACTATGCCTTTGGTGCTCAACCTTAACCTAATAACAGTTAGCACACTTTACTACAAACTCTGCAATATCCCTTTTCATACCACTTCACCAATAGATTTCCCAAAAATCATGGTATATTTTAGTATCTCCTGGGTCAGTAGAGTAATATGCACCATGCACTTCTATAAGAATTTGCTGTCTCATCCATCTACACACGATACACACAGCCTACCTTGGTAACATAACATACTATCTCCCCCTTGGAAGAAAACTTCTGCTTCCTGATCTCTGACTGACTTTATCAACTTTACTAGATTGGGGTCCTTATTTTATTTTATTTCACCTCAACAACAAAAAAAATTCCAAACGATTCTGTATACATACACTACCCTCAGCTGAGTCAAACAAACGAACGTCTAGTCTGGCCATCTGATGAACCTCCTAAACAAATTTCTTCTTATCCTTCTCAACATGAACAACACTACCCATAGACAATCTACTAAGGGTATCAGCCACTACATTGGCCTTGCTCGGATGATACAAAACATTCATATCATAATCTTTCAATAGTTCTAACCACCTTCTCTAACAAAGATTTATCTCTCTCTATGAAAAGATATACTGCAAACTCTTGTGATCTGTGAACACATCGACATGCACCCCATACAGATAATGCCTCTAATTTTGAAGGCAAAGACAACAGCTACTAACTTGAGTTCATAGGTAGGGTAATTCTTTTCATGGAGCTTAAGTTGTCTATAGGTGTAGGCTATAAACTTATAACTCTGCATCAACACACAACC
The DNA here is from genome assembly GCF_002878395.1 of Capsicum annuum. Classification (NCBI taxonomy): domain Eukaryota; kingdom Viridiplantae; phylum Streptophyta; class Magnoliopsida; order Solanales; family Solanaceae; genus Capsicum; species Capsicum annuum. The sequence continues at coordinate 101,642,904 of NC_061119.1, forward strand.
CAAACCAACACATAAAGCATTACAGTAAATAGCAAACCTAATTGACCCATCAAGCAACGTCAAATCTAGGCTGAGCTGAGTAGAGTCTTTAACTTCTAAAAACTCTTCTCACAAGAATCTGACCACTGAAATTTGACTTTCTTATAAGTCAATCTGGACATGGGGGACACAATAGATGAAAATCCTTGAACAAACTATTTCTAATAGCTAGACAAACCCATGAAACTCCTGATATCTAATAGAGATATGGGTCTAGGCTAGTTTCTCACTACTTTGGTCTTTTATGGGTCAACTCTAATACCATTACCAGAAATAATATGGCCAAGGAAAGCTACTGATCGTAGCCAAAATTTACACTTACTGAATTTGGCGAACAACTAATAGGCTCTATGAGTCTGTAATACTATTCTATGGAGATCTACATCATTATTTTCATTACGGGAATACACAAGAATGTTATCTATGAATACTATGATGAATATGTCCAAGTACTACTTGAACACTCTATTCATCAAGTCCATGAAAGTTGATGGGGCATTTGTAAGACCAAAAAACATGACTAGAAAATTGAAGTGAAATATCAAGTTCTAAAAATTGTTTTTGAAATGTCACATTCTCTGACTTTGAGCTGATGATAGACGGATCTGAGGACTATCTTAGAGAAGTAAGTGGTACCCTGAATTTGGTCAAATATGTCATCAATTATGGGGAGTCATTACTTATTCTTGATGGTGACCTTGTTTAACTGACGGTAATCAATGTACATTCTGATAGAACCATCTTTCTTTCGCACGAAAAGGACTAGAGAGCCCCATGGGGAAATACTGGGCTTGAAAAATCCCTTATATATTAGATCTTTCAACTATTCTTTTAACTCTATAAGATCTACTGGAGCTATTCTATAGGGCAGAATAGAGACAGGCTGGGTATCTGGAAAAAGGTCTATTCCAAAGTCAATTTTCATTTTAGTAGGGACTCCAAGAAGATCTTCGGGGAACACATATGGGAATTTCCTCATTACTAAAACTGACTTAAGACTAGGAGTCTCGAAATTGGAGTCTTTAACTCGAACAAGATTGTAGGCACACCTCTTGGATATCATTTTTCTCGCTTTAAGTTATGATACAAGCTGACCCCTAAGAGCTAAAGTACTACCCCTCTATTCAAGGACTAGTCCATTTGGAAATCGAAAATGAACAACTCTTTTTCAACAATCAACTAAAGCATAGCATGATTTGAGCCAATCCATGCCAAGAATGACATTAAAATCAGCCATCTCTAACTCTACAAGATCAACTGAAGTGGCATTCTGGGATATTTTGATCGGACAGTTTTGGTATACCTGCCTAGTATAATAGAGACACCTACTAAGGTAGACACTGAGAAATATTCTGCTAAAGTCTTAGGACTAACATCAAAATCAACAACTATGTAAGGGGTTACAAAAGAAACAAAAGCTTCGGGAGCTAACAAAGCATAAACATGTAAATGAAAGACCTATAACGTACCATTAACCACATCAGGAGAATTTTCCTAATCTTATCGGGACTGAAATGCATACAATATGTTGGGCGTTGACCACTGATGGCACGGTAAGTAGCACCCTGCTGAGTCGGGCGATCGGATGGAATTGGGGATGATTAGATTGACTCTGCTGACTTCTTTGTGGGCAATACCTGATAATGTCACCTGATTTTCCATACCTAAAGCATACATCACTACCATCTCTATACATACCCTGATAGTTTCTACCACATTTTTGCCAAAGAAGATTTGCACGACTACTATTTACACTTTCCTGAGGCTTAGGTCCTGGCGCCCTATCCCAATTATCATTTTTGATCTTCGGTGCTGGAAAATTAATAGAAGATAAAGCTGATGCCCAAGATTTATGATAGAATAGAGGACAGTTACCACCCTCTAACCTCGATTGAGCAAAACTAAACTACCTATTCTGATTCTCTTATTCTACCTCTCTCTTTCTTTACACTTCTGCTCCTTAATTTGTTTAGCATGGACCATCAACCTAGAAGAGTCTATCTCCTCAATCAACATCACCATCCTACACCCCTTGACAATGCTATCAGCCACACTAGAGACAAACTTACTCATCCTAGACTTGTCATCAGACACAACATTAGGAGCATACCTGGCTAGCTTAGTAATGTGCAGAGAATACTCCTTCACATTCATTTTTCCCTACCTTAAAATAACAAACTCTTGTACCTTAGCTTCCCTTAACTCTAGGGGAAAGAACATATCTTGAAAGTTGAGGTAAAATCCTCCCATTCAACAGGCCCTGAATCTGCGCCTCTTTCTCCCTTTTACTCCTTATACAAGGTGTGAGCAACATCCTGTAACTTGTAAGAACCCAACTCTAAACTCTCACTAGAAGTCACACTCATAATATCAGTTACCTTTTGAACCATGTCTAAGAACTCCTGTGGATCCTCATCATACATAGATCCCAAAATAGAGGAAGGTTTATTTGGGTGAAGTCCTGAATCCTAGATGTGGTAGTATTAGCCACCGAAATGGCTAGGACAGTATCCAACTGATTAATCTGTAGTACTACTGAGTGAACTAAGGTAGTGAATGTCGCTCTGAATTTGGGTTAAGAGACATGCTCGTTCAAAAAATCTTTCTAAATCGGTGGAGGTGTGGGTTGTTGCCATTTCTCCTACAGTTAGTCTTTTTGGAAAGCATGTTTTATAAATAGAAAAAAAATTGTATTAGAAAGAGAGTTTAAATTGATATCATTCTTAATAACACAACATAAATACTGAAAGAAGGGAAACTTTTTATAAAATGTCTTGCAACCTCTTGTCGATAACTGTGGCACACTTTACACCAATACACAAGACTCTACTCAATGCAGATTTTAGACTTCCTAGGACACTTTAAAACCTTAGGCTCTGATATCAACTTTGAAATTCCTCGAGAGTTTTCCTTGGATGCCACATGGTGCTTACAGCCCTGAAGGATCATAAGCTAACCCATGAGCTGGTACCTACTGTGAGCACTAAATAAAATAGCAAAAACATGTACAGAACTTAACTAAAAAATATCATAAGGTTTAACAACCAAAAATAAATATTGAATCATAGTTTTAAAACATTTGAAAACACGATGTCCATACTGATAAAACAACTGATAATAATGACTGAAAACTGACTATCTATTTGTATTATTTTGAAAGCCTCTAAATTGACTGACTGTGGAGTTGATAGGATATGTCGCCACTTAAGTCAGGATGACTACTGAAAATAAAAGAAATATTGTAATAAACATAATTGGTCCTCTAAGTATGCGGACTCACCATTGCTACCACTTATGATGCGCTAGAATATATAAGTACGATTGGGAACCTGAGTATCCAAACCTATGATATGAGACATCATAGCACAAGAAATGGGTAAGCGGTCAGTACTTTGAATGTACTGGTACGCTAAATGATGTTAGGCTGATATACATGTCTCATATTCATAAATAATAACTGACTGAATAAATAGCATGAGATAACTAATATATAGTATGCGAGAAAGCTATAAAATTTGAGAATTCATGACCAATCATATAACATGATACTGGATAATTTGTAAACTGAATTACTAAAATATTGATATTGAACAACTAATAACTGTATTCCATCATCAAGCATGCTTGAAAACTTACCTATGAACTATATAAGGGACTGAGGTTGTGGGAGTTGTCATCTAACCAACATGCCACAATATAAGCTAACCGGGGTTCAACCAATTACCCCAGTTGGAATGGTATTGGTATCATGCTATGGGTATTATCACTGCCTGTATGGGTCAACTAAAGTAAAGTCCCAAAGGACTAAAGGTACTGGCAGGAGCCCTTGTGAGATATGTGTCAACCCTCAATAGGTAGGTTAACATCTCAAACCTATGCTGGCTATGTAGTTCTAGAACACAGGGATTTCTACTAAAGGTCACACGCTCAAGTGGCAAGTGTGCCCCCATCTCTGGGATCGCTCGGTACTAAATCTTACTCCCAACTAAACTGACTCTAATTACTGGGCTGAACTAAGCTTACTGTCATAATGTACAGACTAAACTGATAATACTCTATAATATATATCCAAAACCATTCTTACAAATACTGAAACTAAGAAAACAACTAAGTTTTTGGGTATTCATAACCCCCAGGACTCAATAAAATTAACAGTAAAAGCATACCAAAACTTTAAAAGCATAATAAATAGTCCTTACTCAAAATTCATCTCTTAGGCATTTCATAAAATGCTTGAAATTCATGAACTTAGGCATAGGAATAGTTTTAACATGTAAAGATAGCATGATTTGAACACTAACATCACCAATTAAGGCATAAATCAGCGAACAAGCACCATTCAAAACATGTAGTGTTTAATAATAACAACAATTGCAAGTAAACTTGATATAAACTTGAGATTCATGAAAATTCATGAGAACATGTTAAAACCATATCTTAAAATTTAAAATTGGGTTCTTGGACTCCATGGGTTAAAAGGACCCATGAATGAACATTTAGCATACCTTAATTGATGAATTCTTGGAGGTTCTTGGTGGATTTCTTGAGAATTAACCTTGGATCTTGAAGGTCTAGCGTTTGTTATTTAGAGAGAATGATTCCAATTTGAGGGAAAATATGAATTACGAGGAAAAAATGTTGTTTTGGGACCTAAATATCGTGTTTTGGCTGAATTAAAGTGAGGGGAAATGACTCAAGTACCCTTCTAGACTCAAAATTGATTTAACCTGAACTGGGCCACGATGCATTTGGCGACGCTCTACATTCCTTCCTATCAATGTGGTACCCAATACGACGTGGCCCAATTACATTGGTCTACCATTTTAGCCACCCAAACATGTCTCAAAGTTCATCCTAAAAACCCAAAACTCACTTGAAATAAACTATAGACAACCCGGATCATGAATTAACTTAGAAACCAACCTTTCAGGGTCGAGAAAGTTGAGAATAAAATCATCAAAGTTTAGAGGTCAAAAATGAGACTAAGTCTCCATCACTTAGTTAAATTTTTAGGTCTTAGTCCTCTCATGTATACATTATTAGCTAAATTGAACTAGGAAGAGTATGGGGTATTAAAGAAGATCTATGAATTGCATATAACACTCGAGCTTTTAGTGCTCTACTTTAACTCTTTGACAATTTGGATATTCAGATAAAAATTCTTCAATGTTCTTCTTCATGTCACCCCACCAATACATTCCTTTCAAATCATGATACATTTTAGTTGACCTTAGACAGATGAAATACCTTAAATGATGAGCCCCTGTCAAAATTCCCTTTCTTAGCCAATCTTCACTAGACACGCATAATTTATTTTAGCACCGAAGTACTCCCTCTTGCATAAGCCCAAATGCCTTTGTCATACCATAATGTACATTCTCCATAAGTTGTAATAGAATAGTTCTGCATATTGCTTTTCTTTAACTTTAACTACTAATGAAGATTCTGTCGTATTACACATAATAAGCCCCTCATCTAGAGTTTCAAGAAGGTGAACCCCCAAATTGGCTGGTTGGTGTAGATCATTAGTAATCCCTTGTTTTTTCATAGATTGGACATAAGTGACCACTATATCCTTACGACTTAATGCATCAGCTATAATATTTGCTTTTCCCAAATAATACAAGATATCAACATCATAGTCTTTTAATAGCTCAAGCCATCTTCGCTGTCTCAAATTTAGGTCCTTTTGATAAAAGATATATTGCAAACTCTTATGGTTAGTAATATGTCAACATGAATCCCATATAGGTAGTGGCGCTATATCTATAAGGCAAATATAATTGTTGCTAGCTCAAGATCTTGCATTGGATAATTCTTCACATATGGCTACAATTTTCTTGAGGCATATACTATTACTTTACCATGTTGTATCAACACACACCCTATGACAATTATTGAAGCATCACAATACACTGCATATCCTTCTTTGCCTTTTAGAAGTACCAATATGGGTGTAGAAGTCAACCTATTCTTGAAATAATGGAAAATCCTTTCACATGCATCATTCAATTGGAATTTGGATGCTTCGTGTGTTAGGTTTTTTAAAGTTTAAAAATTGTAGACCTTCAACAAACCTTCTATAATAACTTACCAACCCAAGGAAAGTACAAATCTCCATAGGCATTGTAGGACTTGGACAGTTTTTCAAAGATTTTATCTTTTGAGTATCAACCTTTATTCCTTCATTAGATACAATATAACCCAAGAATTTAACATATTTTGACAAAAACTGACATTTAGAGAACTTTGCATATAACTTACAATCACGATGAATCTGTAACACCTGCCATAAGTGACTCGCATAGTCCTTTTTTGATATGGAATGAACCAGAATATCATCTATAAAGACTATCGAAAACACATAAGAATGGCTTGAACACTTTATTTATCAAATCCATAGAAGTTTCGGGTGTATTAGGTAGCCTAAAGGAAATGACTAAAAATTCGTAATAACCCTACCGTATTTGAAAAGTTGCCTTGTGTATATCTTTCTCTTTGATCCTCACTTGGTGGTAACCTTACCTCGAATTAAATTTTGAGAAATCCTTAGTGCCTTGTAACAGATAAAATAAGTCATCAAATTCTCAGAAGGGGATATTTATTCTTAATAGTCACCTTATAAAGTATGCGATAGTCAATGGACATTCTCAATGAGCCATTTTTTTTACGCATAAATAACACTGGTGCGCTCCAATGGGACATAGTAGGCCTTATGAATCCTTTCTCTAAAAAGTCTGTTAATTTCTCTTTAAACTCCCGTAATTCTATTGGGGAAATTCTAAATGAAGGAATTGAGATTGGTTAAGTACTAGGAATCTCATCAATACCAAACTCTACTTTTTGTTCTAGAGGCAAACCTAGAAGATTGTTAAGAAATACATTGGGAAATTCATTTACCACTAGAATAGTTTGAAGAGTTGGTGGGTCTATTCTTGTGTCCTCTCTAACTAGATGATATATGTAAACATGGGAAATCGTCCTTTTTTCCTTAAAATAATAAATAAATTTACCTCTTGGCTTACCAATATTATGCCTTCATTCAAGGACTGCCTATCTTGGAAAATTGAAATATACCCTCTTAGTTCGGTAATCTACTTTGGTATAACAAGAAGCCAACCAATCCATACCCATTAAAACATCAAAATCTACCATTTCTAAATTAACAAGGTAATCTATTGTATAACTACCATAAATATTTATTATACAGTTTCGATACACTCTCCTAGCTATAATAGATTCACCAATTGACGTAAACACTTAAAATGGCTTAACTAGTAATTATGGTTTTCTTTTGAAATTTCCTGCAACCAATGGAGTGACATATGATAATGTAGAGCTCAGTCATGTGCGGTGATTTTACAGCTCATTCTTACTAATCATTTGTGCACATTACCCTATTTTGAATAAATAAAATGACACATAATTGTAATTAAAAGAAATAATATTCACTCTTTACAGGCATAGAGTTGATGAAATCAAAAGATGTGGAGTGTATCTTGAAATAATCAAAAGGAAGAAAGAAAATGCAGCTAAAGACTTGGAGCATAGGGCCTCAGTATTCATGTCACGGTCTGCTGACCGCAATCGTGACAGTCAAGCAAAAGTCAATAAATTACGATCACGTAGCCGCAATCTCTGTTCAGTTGGATTATGCCCAGGGGCAGATTTGTAAAATTACAAAGAGGAATTCCAAACCATATATAGGAGAAAACACTTTCTTCTTGGAACATAGCTCACGTCATAAGATATTTGGAATTGAAAGCTTAAAACCCTAATTGAGAAAGTGTGTAACTAATTTTGGAGGCTTGTAACCAATTTTGGAGGCTTGATTTTTTAGAATTTTTGTGAAGAATGAATGCATTGGATAATCCTTATGGTATATATCTCTTTACTTTCTTCATGAGTTGCTAAGTAATTAGTCTTGGGATTATGTTGAACTAGAGTGTAAATTGTGTTTGGGTATAGTTGTGTTTGCATGATTGTTAGTTGTTGAATAAGGATTTCACTATTACTTGAGCTTATGAGTTTAAATTTGATAGGTGAAAGCCCTAAATCTCCAAATAGGTTTGATGGGTGAAAACCCCAAACTCTAGAAACCTTTTATCATCCTTGAAAGGGGAATGAATGTGAATATGAGGTAACCCATAATATCTTTGAAAAAAGGTTATAGAGGGACAAGGAAATGGTGGACAACTAAGCCTATGATTTGCTTCATTTTGCAATCTTAGAAATAATTTTATTAGGAGTGTAAATCATGTCAAGAGCATCATCCTAGAAATAGGGATGCTTGATTATGGTTTTTGGTGATTATAAATTTCAAACTTGTTAGGTGCTCGAAAGAGCCAATGGGAGAAATTGTTGTGGTTTTATCAAAAAATTGACCACAATGACCTTCGACCTAGACTATCCTTTAGTTAAAAACTAAAATTCATGATAAACCATATACTTTTACGTTTAATAGACATAATCCCAAGATTTCCCCCAACATAGTTGCTTAAAACAAAAGTGTCATCGCTTAATCATTTGATAAAGATTGTACAAATAGTTTCCAAAAAAATACCCCCATTTTATTTAACATGTCATTTTTGTTAGCATTCTAGGTAACCTCATAGTAATTTGAACACCCATAGGGTTTGAAGTCTATAATTCACTCCTTGAGATTTGACCCTAATTCAAATTGGGTTACTTGACAAGGATTGACTCACCACTCATTATGGATGTGAGTTGAGCGTTATCAAAATAACGCCATTGTCGGGGAGTGAAATATAGATTTTACTTGTGTGGTATTATTCTTACTTGGGAATACCCGGTGTAGTGTACTTTATTCTAGTTGTTTTTTTTGGATCTGTTGAAGGTAATCCTAGTGTGAATGGAATTATTAGTCAAGGAACTCTTCACGTGAAGTTATTTGATGTTCCTCTTTATGGGGAGAGCTAACTAAATGGAGAGGGTCATACTTCACTAGCATCCTACCTTACGATGGGAATGGGACATTCCACGTGACTAGTATCATGCTTCATATGTTTCAAGTAAAGGGGATACACTGGTGCCAAGCTCATGAAGACCCATTTATTCAATTAAGGAATTTTTTAGAAGTATGTACACCTTTCAACATGTCTCATATCATGCAAGAGTCCATTCGGCTCCATCTCTTTCTGTTCTTACTAATGGATGAAGTATTATTATGGTTCGACACACTCCCTATGGCTTCACTCACTTCGTGGAATGAGCTCACAAAGGTGTTTTTAGATCAATACTCCCCTCAATCCAAGGTGTGTCACCCGAGAGATGAAATTATGAACTTTAGAGAAAGGAATGGGGAGCCACTTTATAAAGTATGGGAGAGATTTCATAGGAAGTTGGCCAAATTCCCAAACTACGAGATTTTTGGGAAGGCACTTCTCTAAATATTCTATTGGACACTAGATCTTTTGAAGGTAGCAACAAAATTGTTGAGAGAGGTAGCTAAACACAATCGGGAATGTCAAACCCAAGACATTAATATTTCCAACAACTCTCCACCTAAGCCCATGGTTAGTAGAGAACAAAGAAAACGGGATGAGGATCAAGAGCAAACCATGGAAAGGATCTTGAACCAACTTGAGCTCCTAACCAAGTATGTCATGGGTGCACCTGTGAAAATGGTAAACCCCATGAAACCAAGTGCCTATTACAAAAATGGTGAAGCTAGGGGAATGAAGGAAGAAATTTAGTACCTAGCTAACTACTCGGGGGGTTCTCATCTGGCCTATCATAGGCAGGGTGAGAATTAAGGTTGGATAAATTGGGGTGGTGGTTGAGTTTGAAGAGATCGGGAATATAAGTATTGCCATTTTTTTGCCTCCTTATGATTGGTATTCTAACAAAGAGTCAAGCTCCATTGACGTCGACAGAGGTAGAACGAAGGATATCCTTACAGGAATTTAGAATAGAGTTGAAGGAATGGAAAAAATGGTCCGTGGATTGAAAGAGGACTTTATTTCACTCTTTAAAATTGTGGTCTCCCATTCAGCCTCTATAAAAGAATTGGAGATCTAAATAAGATAAATCTTCGTCTAATTGCATGCTAAACCAAGGGGAAATCCCACTAGTGACAAAATAGCTAACCCGTAAAACAAAGATCAAATCTTAGAAATACGTACGAGGAGTGACAAAGAAAAAGAAAAGCACTTGACAGAGGACTTGGAAGGAAAAATATCTAACACTTCGTTAAAAGAGAGGTTGTCCCAAAGTCTAATCGACAAAGAGAACAAAAAAGTGGAAAGCATTGTTGGAAGGTTAATTGAAGAAGGGGAGCTTGATAAGTGGGGACCTGTGAACCCTCCTTGACAAATTGATGAATACCAACGTCATGCCATGACTATAACTAAGGTGTTGTGTGGGAAGCAACCCATAAATACCGTGAGGATGGCTCATATCCTTTTTATCATACTTTAAGAGTATTGATGTTAGTTTTTGCATATGAATAACTCATACATATGTGACACTATGGAGTGCTTTGCATACACTTAGAAAGGGAGAAGTATGCAAATTTGAGTTGAAAAATGATTAAAAGATAAATAGGCACCAAGAGAGAAGAAAAGTTGGACATGGGAAAATAGAGGAGCAAGAATGCCCTCGATTACCGCTATTGCAGTCTCCTAGCGCGATCGCGGTTACCCATCTATCTGCGATCAATGTCAGTTAGTCGTGATTAGGGACACAGAAGCTACTTGATTCACCAACTACCTCCCTAATTTCTCACACACTCTCTCAAGTTTTTGTAGGCAGGAATGGGCTTATCTTAAGGTAAATGGTGATGGTGCAGAGTCTGAAAATGATAGCGATCTTTGATGGAGTTTCAGGGAGCATCCTTATCTCTTTGTTATCCTGGATTATTTACACTGTTGGGACACTGCTACTTTTTTATTTGGGGTTGTTTTCTTATTTATTCGATTCTGGCTTGTATTAGTGATATTTCTGCATACTCTTCTGCTCTTTTAGATGATCCTTATTTTTATTCAGGTTGTAATATTTTGACACTCTGACGGTGCCCACACTTGCATGAATTAAGTACCTTGTTCTTGAGTTTTTAATTTATTTTAATTCTAATGGACAAGTCGTGATTGGGTTTTAAACAAGGATACAAGGAAAGTATGAGTACCTATGGCATCAAGGCCATAAGATGCAGGGGAAATTTAAGTACCTGTGGCATTAAAAATTTGGGATTGCACTTATACCCATTGGTGAAGCCTAAGTAACCATATGGGTGGTTCACCCGTACTAAAGCTCTTAATGTGAGACTGTAGCTTGGGTTGATTCCGTGATTAAAAAATAATGCATAGTACAGATACTAAAGAAAACAACCCCCTCCGTCTAAAAATTTAACAAAATTCAAAGGCATGGACATGAGTAACCTTGTGACAAACTTTCTCTTTTTTTATGACTCTGGAAATTGACTTCAAAAAAATAGTGAGCACTCTATTTTTGTCTCAGCGGGTACAACAACTGAACCCCCTTCACAACATTTGCATGCCATGTGTGAGAGCTTAATTGTCTACTTCTCATATGCACTTTTACCATCCAGAACTTGCCTTATTAGTCTTTCAAAGATAAATTTTGATTATGCTTGGTTGGTAAAATGATCATAGCCCATATTATGATTTTGGAAGCCCTTTTTAGCCAAACAAGCCTACCAATACAGAGGAGTTACCCCTAGTCACCCTCTTGAGCCTTTGGACTTTTCTTTGGCATACGCATTATAAGCCATGACCCTTCTATTTATCCTCTCTTGAATCCTATCCTCCTTGAACGTAAGAATACAAATTAAGGCTAAAAGCCTAAGTTGGGGGTGGTGGAAAGAGAAAGAAAGTGTAATTGAGCCAAGAAGTCATAAGAAAGTCCCTACGAGCTTAAATAGGTAAGATTTTTACTTTGAAGGAAGAGAAGGTCTACCAAAAGAAAAAAATGCATAACATTTAAATGCTCATATCAAGAGTAAAGAAAAATAAGGTAAAAATAATGTGGGTAAAGCAAAAAGGGTAAAAGTAGGCTAATTTGTAAGAGAAAGAAATGTCCTAATAGTAATGCATGACAAGACTTTGTTTAGAGGTTCAAGGAGGGTTTAGCCTTATCATCCTAAGCTAATATCCTACCTTACCCTAAAACCCGCTTTACAAGCTCAAAAATCCCTTTGTAATTCCCAACCAAGTGTGGTCATTGTAGTGGTGATTGAAAGTAGGGGTAAGTAAATGGTATGGTACTTGTTAACATGGAGAATTTCATGAGAGAGTGAGTGTTTGCACTTGAAATTCCTTTGTGTATGATTAGTAACTAGGTGTGTGAATTTTTTCCTTTCTTATGAGGAGGAATTTGAACTAGTGGAGGTGGGTGATTTTTTAATCTTCCGCACAATATGACAAACAGAGGTAAAATATGATTGTAGTCAATATGTGATCCATTTATAGAGTGTTAGTAGGTGATACATGGTTGCTCCTAAAAGTCCATTACATTTTTTGCTAGTCTAGTTTATAATGAGGGGTGTCGTGGCTCTGGTCCATGTGTGAAAAGTATGTTATGGTAGAAATCAAGTTGGAGTCTTTTTTATCATTATGAGCTAAATTGAGGCACATGTGGAGAATGTCTCATGGTAAAAGGTAGTGGTTCTTTAGGAAAAGCAAGGTCTTAAGTTAGGGTTGTTAATGAGCGGTGATTTTACAACTCTTTTCCACTAATCATTCGTACATATTACCCTATTTTGAATGAATAAAATGAGACATAATTGTAATTAAATGCACTAATATCCACTTTTTTAGGCATAGAGTTGATGAAATCAAAAGATGTGGAAAGAAGCTTAAAATGAACAAAATAAAGGAAGAAAATACAAATGAAGACTTAGAGAAAAGGGCCTTAGGTACCGCAGTCGCGGTCTGCTGACCGCGATCATGCAGTCAAGCAAAAGTCACTAAATTGCGGTCATATAGCCGCGATCACGAACAAACTAGTGCGATCGTAGTTCAGTGGGATTATACCGAAGGGCAGATTTTGTAAAATTATAGAGATGAATTCCAAACCATATATAGGCAAAAATCTTTTCTTCTTGGAACATAGCTCACCTCATAAGATATTTTGAACTAAAAGCTTGAAACTCTAATTGGGCAAGTGTGTAACTAATTTTGGAGGCTTGATTTCTTAGAATTTTTGTGAAGAATGAAAGCGTATGATAATCCTTATTGTATATCTCTTTTTACTTTCTTCATGAGTAGCTAAGTAATTTAGTCTTACGATTATATTGAACTAGAGTGTAAATTGTGCATGGGTATTGTTGTGTTTTCATGAATTTTAGTTGTTAAGTAAGGATTTCATCATTGCTTGATCTTATGAGTTGGAATTTTATGGGTGAAAGCCCCAAATCTCCAAATGGGTTTGATGAGTGAAAACCCCAAACTCTAAAAACCCTTTATCATTCTTGAAAGAGGCATGAAGATGAATATGAGGTAACCTATAATATTCATGAAAGCGGGTTATAGGGGGACAAGGCATTGGTGGAAAATTAAGCCTATCGTTTACTTCCTTTTGCAATTTTAGAAATAAGTGTATTAGGAGTGTAAATAATGTCAATAGCATCATCCTAGATATAGGGATGCTTGATTGAGGCATTAGGTGATTACGAATTTCATACTTGTTAGGTGCTCGAATAAGCCAATGGGTTAAATCCTTGTGGTTTTATCGAAAGATTAACCACAATGACCTTTGATCTAGCCTATCCTTTAGTTAACCACTAAAATTCATGCTAAACCAACATTAACCCATAGACTTTTACCTTTAAGTAGACATAATCCCAAGATTTCCCCCAACATTATTGCTTAAAACAAAATTTTCATCTCTTAATCATTTACTACAGATTGTACAAAAAGTTTCCAAACAAATCCCCCCATTTTATTTTACATGTCATTTTTGATAGCATTCCGTGTAAACTCATAATAATTTGAACACCTATAGGGTTTGAAGTCTATAATTCTCTCCTTGAGATTCAACCCCAATTCAAATTGGGTTCCTTGTCAATGACCGTCTCACCACTCAATCATGGGAGTGAGTTTAGCATTATTACTCGAATCAATTACACATTTAAATGTACCGGTAACCACATCCAGATAAACCTTTAAATTTATCGAGCTGCTAGAGAATATGTACTATTTTGAACCCCACTAGAGCTAGTTGCTCCTTTAGCACCTCTACCAAGGCCTATAGGTTGTACACCCCTACCTAAAGGAGGAAATGATGATACCAATGCAATGACTGATCCAATAGGTCATACCCTACCACCCATGCCCCTTTGTGGGCATTCACTCACCATATGCCCTAACATACCACACCAAAAACAAGCATTTTTCCTATACTGATGTGCACCTAAATTAAGCTTTCCACATTGTTTACATAGATTATGAGGAGGTCTTAATTGGATCGTACTCCCTTGCTCTTGAGAACCTGTTGCTCGTGAACTTTTACTCTCACTTTTTGTGTTCTTCTTCTTTGTCTCTAATCCTCTAAATTTTCCAAAAAATCTTGTATCCTTTGTATATACATGTCTTTATTCAAATCAGCAATAGTACAATCTCTAACTAGATATAGATCTAATCTATCTACATATCTATGAACTCTATCATCCATTGTAGCCACTACATTAGAATCATGCCTAGAGAAAGAGTTAAACTGGAGGTTATACTCCCTCACACTCATATTATCTTGACGATGATTTAAAAATTGATCCGCAAGGGACTCTGGATCTCAAATGAAAGGTAATGATCAAGAAATTCCTCTTTGAACTATTTCTAAGTAGCAAAAGACACATCGATACCCCTATATCATTTCCAGTCTTCATACCATAATATAACCTCCCCTTTTAATCTTTAAGGAGCAAGATCAACAGTTTCTTTACCTGATACATGCATAAAATCTATTGCCCTTTCGATTAATCATTAAATTACTATAGGTCTTTGATACAGTGAATGTGGTTTATTGAATTTAACAAAATCCTGGGATCATACGCAAGACGTCTTATCCGCCCCACTAGAATCTATGGTTGAAATAGCTTGTCCTTGAGCTTGTCTAGTAACTATATGAGTCAACAATTGTACCACATTTCTTAGATCTTTCTTAGTAGCATTAATAAGTGATTTTGAGGATGTTGCTTTTCTTGTTAGATCTTCTAGGGAGGGAGGTGTAGAAAAAGTTTTTTAATACAAATAAAGTTTGAGCCTCACTTTGATTTGCTAGTCTAGGTGGTGACTTAATGCTCCGTTCTCTGGCAGCCATATCAACTCGCTTACCTGTATTCTTACTACTTCTTATAACCTACATCTTTATTATAATAAGAAAAAATAGATTCAATAGTTAAATATGACCTCACCTATAACTTAGGCTCTATGCACGATCTAATATATGACGGAAAAGAGACAACACCTAAATGTTCCATAGCCTCCGGTTTATAGATGTGGTTCACAACACGCCCATAAATAAGATGCTATATATACATGTCTTTGAAGACTCCCTAGGAAGACTTGCTCTGATAGCAATTTTATCATGCCTCAAATTCTATTGGGGTGGACAAGTACCCGTAGCCGTAAAGGCCCAAGAGCACCAATACATAACCTTTTACTTCTTATACATGTAAATATAACAACCAAAGTTTCTTCCATACATTGATATAATGCATGGATGAGAAATAAACAATAAGCCCAAAACTATATATAAAAGACTTGGCCGTTGGGGCTATAACATCTAATAGATAAGACACTATCATGCTTAACTTTACATTGTTCTATAAAGACTCTAAAAGATACATAGATAATTAGTTAAGGTTGGTACAAACCCTCACCATACTCTTAACTATTGTACAATACCAAAATATATAAAATAGACTAAAAAATCCCTGAATCAACCTGTAGCTCACCAATAGTCATATGATATCCTGTGATCCTACTGGGGAGGTGTATTAGCTAAAGCACCTATGCCTGTATGATGAAATACCGGTCCCCCATGGGGACTTCAATACAAAAATATGTACTAAATATGTAATGCTAAAGGTAACTATACATGATACAAGAGCTCAATGGAAATCAGATACAAGTGTATAAATAGTTCTAGTAGACCACCTTTATATATACTTGTGGGATTATGTAAATTATTTTATTTTCTTTATTTACCCTCAATACTTCAAAATATTTGTAATCCATATAATGAAAATGACCAGGCACGAACTAGAAGAATCCAAGGATGAGACAAGAATTCCTAGACCCTAGCCAATCCAATATATATATATATATATATATATATATATATAAGTGTGAATAATTCACACAGTCATAAAGAACCCCATGCCGGTAAATATGGTTTCCAGTATCGGTCCCCCCGGGACCTCCATCTTTCATGATGAGCTGCACAACCCCTTTAAGCCCAATTAAAACAAGATTTACATAACTCATCCATTTAACTAAGAAATTATCCATTAAGGCATCAACCACATGTATCATCATACCATTACATTTATAAGCATATAATTATTCCATACCAATTCCATCAACCTGGGGGAATACTACAACTCTTTTGTTCATTAAATCCAGTTGGGGGAATGCCACGAACCCCTTTGTTCATTAAATCAAGTTCAAAATCCAAATATGGCCAACAAGGCCATCAAAACCCTTTTTATCCATTTACCCATTTATGTAATGCAATAGTTTAGGAAAGTGAGTCAAATAATATGCTTAACTATATTTCAAATCCAATTATGCAAGTGGGTTGAGGGAACATAATTTTCAAAACCAAATTCCAAATCAAAATCATCAAATTGAGGGAATATCTTATCCCCCATTTCATTAACCATACCAATGCACCCTAGCGGGTTTCAAAATACATAAATAAAACATGAACACTTGCATTAAAATCATGGAAATTCAAATCAACTAACAGCCTTCCAAAACCCTCAACCCAAATCAAAATCTATATTTAAATCCATATGAGTAACCATTTAAACACATGTTTTAAGTAAAACAAGTTTAAGGGGAGAGTTATATGCCTAAAAGTATCATAATTATGGAGAAAAATCACCACTTGGAAGCTCTAATAATCAACCTTGAGAAACCTTAGCTTGTTCTTGACTTAGGGATTTGAGAGAGTTTTAAGAGTGCATTTGATTATGTTTTTGGATGATAATGGGTCCCAAAAGGGGTTTTAAAGTCGTGGGTCACAATTGGGGAAGAGGATAAATATCCAAAGTACCCTTAATGAAACACTAAAGATTTGTCGCCCAATCGTTATGAGTCACCTTAAAACTCGTAACGACTGACTACGAGTCATCCCCTAGAGTCATAGTCTAGGAAGTGTCCCAAGGAATTCCCATTATTGACCCTATGAGTTGTACCATACGACTTGTACATGAGCCATACGACTCGTAAGGTCCTAGTCATAACCACAACAGTGACACTGGGAACCTATACTGGTTTAACTACAGAAAGTACCCTATGACTCGTAAAGAGTCATTATGACTTGTGACATCCCAATAGTAGTCATAAAAGCAACACGGGCAACCCTCACTGGTCACCCTACGACTAAAGTCGGTGACTTGTAAGGAGACATTACGACTCATTAGGTGAGTCATAGTCTAAGAAGTGAGCTACAAACTCAAGAAATTTTTAGAGGCAAAAATTTAGGGTGTCACACTATACAACCCCCTTCAAACCCAAATTAAAACCATTTACACATTCTCATCCATTAACTAAAGAGTCTTTTAACTAGGTATTTACCATTGGTATCGTCATACCAAATAAAGTTAAGCTTAGCCAATTCCATTATGCTATTACAGAACCAAATATCCAAATTTGAGTCTAAAGTTTACAATTGAAAACTAATTCATGGACACCAAGGCCTTCCAAAAAACCATTTTTAGTTCCATTAACCTTTTATGCAAGGTAAGGTTCCAAAAGTGAGTTAAACCATATGATTTCCATGCTCAAAACCAATTTCACAAGTTGGGTTGATGGTAAAGCAAATTCCAAACCATTAAACCATAAAATTTGGGGAAACCCATATTCCCCATTCCAATTCCCATACCCATGCGTATATTGAGTTCAAAACCATGAGAATAACTATGAATGACCAATTTAAAATCATGGAAAATCAATTTACACCACAAATATCCCAAATCCCTTAACCCACATTCAAAACTAACAATTAAATACACATGGATAATAATTAAACACATGCTTTTATGAAATCAATTTAGGAAAGAGATACATGCCCGAAACACCAAGGAATTTGGAAGAGAAACCACAATTTGAACCCTAGGTATTTAATCCTTAGAAACCTTAGCTAGTTCTTGATTTTGGAATTTAGAGAGTAGAGAGAAATGTTTATGTTTGTTGACTAATGGAAATAGGACCAAAGAAAGGGTTTTAATTCATTGAAATAGAGAGATAAGAGAAAAAGACCACAATGCCCTTAATAAATCGAGAAGGAAATATAGCACCCAGTCACTACGGGTCAAGTAACGACTCATAGTCACTGGTCATGAGTCATTACCAAGACTCATAGACTGAGGCCCCAAATCTTAAACTTTTACTATTATAGTTATGAGTCACACCCTATGACTCATGACCTGACCTTACGACTCGTGAGGTCTGTATCGTGACCCCAACAAAAACACTGGACAACCTTATTGGTTAGACTATGAGTGGCACTATACGACTCGTATAGAGTGACTATGAGTCATCACCCGTGTCATAATTTAAACAGTAATAAAAAATCAAGAAATTTTCAAAGGCCAAAAATCTAGGGTATTATAGTCTTAGAACAGTCAGTAGGGCGATCACTGACATGTAAATCAGGGGAAAGGGATAAAATAATGCCATTGCCAAGAATAAGTTAAACCACATGCATGATATTTGTATACATATATAGGATGCCAGGATAGGGACGAGGGACATGCACATAAGAGTTTAAAATATTAACCTAAACTATGTAGGTCACTTCATCCTATAAGCACCCGTGGGCTATATAGGTCTGACTCCCCCTGCCAAATGGAGTCTCGTGTGTGTTAGCCGCATGTACTAAGGAATCGAGAAAAGGCTAAATACACCAAGGCCATCCAAAATATAAAGTATGCATCGAGCACATGGTTATGTAGACCCCTAAATTGGCAAATGTGGTTTTTAGTATTGGTCCGCCCGGGATTACTCCTTTACTGTGAGCTACATAATTCCTTTTAAGCCCAAATTAAAATGGTTTATACATAATCCCAATCATTAGCCAAGGAGTCTTTATTAAGGCATTTTCCAACATAGTATTGCCATACCAATATGCTTGTAAGCTAAGTCAATTAGGCCAAACCAATCCATATATCCATTAGACTCCCAAATTTCATTTAAATTCCAAAACCATGGCCACCAAGGACTTTAAAAATCATATTTATCTATTTACCCATTTTATGCAATGCAATTTTTTAAAGATACGTTAAATTATACAAATATCTAAATTTATAATCATTACAAGGTGGGTTGAGATTAATGCCATTACCATACCAAATTTCATCAATTTTTGGGGAAACCTATGTCATCTATTTCAACCACAATCACAATGCATCAATTCAGTCCTAAAACCATCAATTAAAGCGTGAAAAGTCCATTATACACAAGGAAAAAGTAATTCAAGTAATGACAATCCAAAACCCTTAGCCCAAATAGATTTATTAAATCCGCGCAGCCCCCTACAAATGGTATATTAAATCCGCGCACCCCCTACAAATGGTATCAGAGCCCAGCAACTTAAAAAGTACGGAAGAGATATATATATTAGAGTTAGAATATATATGTTAGAGTTAAAATTAGATTTAGAGTTAAAAAATTTACCTACAAAATTATTAAATTAATAATGCGAAGACCATTTAAAAATAGAGAAGCTTTTAGAAAAATTAAAGA
>NC_061119.1:101665894-101668033 GCF_002878395.1 Capsicum annuum
AAATTGTAATTTTGGTAATTCTCTACAAAGTAATTTTATTTTTTGAACTTGTTTTTTATCTTTTTCATCATAGTTATATTCTATATCCTTTTTTAATTTTTTCTGTAGTGGTTTGAAAGTTTCTGCTAATTTTGGAATATATTCCCTTACTTGGTTTACTAGTCCTAAAAATGATCGAAAATCTAGTCCTTCACTATTATAAAAATGGGTCCCCCATAACAACTCGTTATCTTATATAACGACTCTTCATAAAAAATCGTGGACAGGGGCTGGACTCCTGGGCACCCTTTTGTTATGACAATGAGTCCCTCCTAATGACTCGTTACATCTTAAAATGAGTCGTACCCTAGACTCGTTATCAAGGGAGTTTCCTTACTGTCGTGGTAATGAGTCCTTTTGACGACTCGTTATGTCTCACAACGAGTCGTACCCTGGACTTGTTGTCACTGACAACTTGACATTATTTTCACTAATTTGGCTAATTCAATTATTCATCTCTTGGAGGGTCTAAAGTTTAAGAACGTGGGGTGTTACATCATGCATGGCTATATGAATAAAAAAGAAAGAGTGTAATACACACCATTAGATATTACTCAATGTGTGTTTCACTAACTATTGGTAAAATTTCAAATATAGTCACACTCCTAATAGTTCAGGTATAGATACACTCAATTGTTCAGGTATGAAACTCCAAAAACTAAAATAGTTTAGATGCGTTTTTGACCATCAACTCTTCAGTATACAACAACACACCCAATATATATAGTTTCATAAGTGAAGTCTGAGGTCTCTCTATTACACTATATAGTCAAATATTCCTATGATGGAATGATCAGTGAGAAAAAGTTAGAATCATAATTTGAGTGATCGTCGTCGTTTGTTTTGTAGGTTAGGGCGCATTGGTGTACAAGAAGTGACAACAAAATATCCAACGATCACAGTTCTAGTATGTTGCTAGGTGAAATTTCTTTGAGTAGTTCTACGTATCTTTTTCGTAAGCAATCAGTTTATATTGTTTATATTTACAAGCTTACATTGATAGATAAAAGTATGTAATTTTTTCGTCTTTCTCATAGTATAATAGACTAATGGGGAACCCTTTTTTAATTTATTGTATTGGAAAGTGACAAATATTTTTCCTATTTTAAAAAATGTGAGCTTAAGATGTTTACAATAGCAGACCACCGCACTAAAGCTTACATAATATGCGGGGTTTGAGGAAGACTGGACCACCTGGATCTAGGGTAAGATTGTTGTGTACAATAAAACATTCTCTTAAGTATTTTAATTTTATTTTTATTATTTGTAGTAGATCATGACATTGTTGTGTACAATTATTTTTATTATTTGTAGTAGATCATGACAATAAAACATATATATATATATATATTATAAAAAATGACACTATAAAAGGACAATATAAAAATATCACAATATTTTAGATAAGAGTTTTTTCTCCTCTTGGGGTCGAAATATTGATATTGGGAGATTGAAAATCAGCTAAATGGGCCTTAAATATTTTTTTTCTCTAAAAAAAATTGTTGTATGGTTGATGTTTGAGCGTTACTATTGAGCTAAAATTTGTGGATTGTACGCAGCGGGACCCGGTATAACAATAGAAGTGTAAGTCAATTTGATCGTTTTATTGGCAGCCTTGTTGTTTCCAACTCTCCATAGGTGTAGTACTGCATAAATGGCTTTCACTTCTCTACAACTTTGGTACAATTCCAGAGGGTCAATGACACTCTCAAAACCACCATTGCCAATTCGATCCAAGAGCCTCATCTCCATTTCCTGCAATTTCACTGCTAAGAACCTAAATCAATGTACACGAGATTGCTCATTCATGCCAAGGAACAAGGAAAATTTTCTGGGAAACAAAGTGCCATTACTTCCTAACGGCAGGCTCAGACTGAAGGTAGATGCAGACAAACTGAATACCTTCATTTCTAATTTTACTTCTGCTTCCTCTTTTGTTAATCTTCCTTTTTAATTATAGGTTTCGGCATCTTCAGGAGAAGAAGCTGAGTCAGCATATCTAGAGGAGTTCAGTTGGTCTTCTGTTATTTTGCCGTAAGTTGGCTGACATTTATTCAATAGCTTTTCTTTGTCATTCATCAATTCCTCCTCCAGCCCTCC
>NC_061119.1:101668133-101725050 GCF_002878395.1 Capsicum annuum
TTTTTTTTTTTTTTCATTTGAAGAAGAGTAAACAAAAAACTCTTATGACCTTATAAGCAATTCGAAAGATGCTTATGCCTATGTATATTGGTACCCTGGGTTAATAACTCAACTAAGGCTAAGAGAATACAATTAGTTAAACAAAATGACGGAGGAAATTGTAATCTATATTGCTTGGAATCTCCTATAATGATGTCGCACCCGCATTCGATTCTCCTATAATGCACTACTTTTCGAGTATACAACACACACCTGTCGGCTTCTTTGAAGAGTCCGAGCAACATAGAATACAACAACAGGATGTGAACTTGGTTAGATTCCATATTTCATCAGTGTTTTGTTACTTCGTTATTAGTTTAATTAGTTCTTGAATAATTTAGCAAATTAACTCAAATTGACTATCTGAGAAAATTGAAGTTATTTGGATTAACAATTGATAAGTATTCATCTCTGTGTGATAATAGTAGTCTTACATGAGCATATTCATGTATGTGATGTTAAGCAACAAGCTGTATTGCCATCCATATTATCTATATATACAATACAAGTTTCCCCATCTATATTGCTTTCCTTTCAGCATAGAGGTCAATAAAAACGGTCATGTGATCTTAAATTAATATTCAAAAAACTATGTTGACTCTTTTGCCCAATAAAATATACTAGGATCATGTTTTTCCTTTTCATATTGCATGATTTTCTTTTCTCCATGCAAAAATAATAGTGTCAAGTGCAGATTTATCTTCCCAGCCTTAGGTGGGTTGTTATTTGGCTATGATATTGGTGCGACCTCAGGTGCTACCATCTCATTGCAGGTAATTGTTGGTTTCATTGAGCTGCTTTACTATTCATGTACAGCCAATTATGGATTTATTTTTGGTGTTAAACTGATGTATCAGTCGCCTGAGTTTAGTGGAACAACTTGGTACAGCCTCTCAGCTGTTCAGCTTGGTCTTGTGGTATGCTTACTATGTTGCAAATTCCATGAGTAATTATTGCTCTGACATATCAAATTTTTTAATATCTTTTCTTCTTTTACCTTGGATATAGGTCAGTGGTTCCCTTTATGGAGCTCTTATTGGCTCCATACTCGCCTACCCATTTGCTGATTTCCTAGGTGGAGTTCAATTACTTTAATTTTTGCTGTCTCAAACTTATTCAGACGTAATACTATTAATTATTCTTTTTTGCGGGTTTTGTAAAGGAAGGAGGAGGGAACTGATCATAGCAGCCATTTTATATGTGGCTGGCGGTTCATTAACTGCCTATGCTCCAGGACTAGGGGCACTCTTGTTGGGCCGTCTTGTTTATGGACTAGGAATTGGTCTGGTATGTTTTATTTTGCTTTTTTACTTATCGCAATTCCACCTTTTACTGTTCATATCTCTGTCACAGCTTAATCCATTTGGATGAGCAAGTACCTGAGATTCTTCAGTGGCCTCATTTCAACAGGCGATGCATGGAGCACCTCTATATATAGCAGAGACTTGTCCATCCCAAATCAGAGGGACATTAATATCTTTAAAAGAGCTGGCAATAGTATTGGGTATTTTGGTATGTGTATCTATCTATATATCTTAGATTCTCATATCATCTTAATTTGGCAAGAGTAATGGATCACATTGAATGATGGATTTTCCAGCTGGGTTATTCTGTAGGTAGCTATGAGATTGATGTCATTGGAGGGTGGCGTTACATGTTTGGATTAAGTGCTCCAATTGCTTTGTTGATGGGATTTGGCATGTGGACTCTCCCGCCCTCTCCCAGATGGTTACTTCTGAGGGCAATTCAAGGTAAAGGACCATTGCAGGAATACAAAGAGAAGGCTATTGGAGCATTGAGCAAACTGAGAGGCCGCCCTGCTGGTGAAAAAGTATCTGAAAAACAAATAGATGATACTATTATGTCATTGAAAACTGCCTATACAAATCAAGAAGCTGAAGGAAATTTTCTGGAGGTATTGCAAGGGCCAAGTTTGAAAGCATTTCTAATTGGAGGAGGTTTGGTCCTTTTTCAACAGGTAATACATTTTGAGATTGAGCTACCCCTTTTTCTTGTGATACTTTGCAGTTTTTATTAAGATCATATAGATGACATCAAAGTAGTTTCTTTCTTTCAAGCTTACGTGGTAGTTTTGACAGATAACTGGGCAGCCAAGCGTTCTGTATTATGCTGGTTCAATTCTTCAGGTATCCTTCTCGTTACACTCTTCGACTTTTCTCTTTGTTATAATTGGATCTTGCATAAGGTAATTTTAAAGCAATTTGTTCCCAGAGTGCTGGTTTTTCTGCAGCTGAAGATGCTACTCGAGTTTCAGTCGTTATTGGTATATTTAAGGTAAGTGAAGTAACTGGAGCCAGGAGAAGTTTTCTATCTCTCGTCGAAGAATATCAACCTGAGTCTTTTATCAGAATGATTGATAATTTGATCTAATACTCCGATTCTTTGTTTGCATCGAGCTTACTTATTTTCCTGCAGTCACTGATGACGGCAGTCGCTGTCCTAAAAGCTGATGACCTTGGGAGAAGGCCATTGTTGATTGGAGGAGTCAGTGGAATTGTACGCATCTAATCATAGGATTGTACTTAGCGTACTTTTCATTTTTATATAGGGCATATTTCTACTTGTTGGTATGATCTCTGAGAGAGTGTTGCCATTTGTGTAATGATTTGCAGGCCCTATCACTGTTTCTTCTTTCAGCTTATTATAAATATCTCGGCAGTTTCCCTTTGGTTGCTGTGTCTGCTCTGCTTCTCTACGTGGGATGCTACCAGGTGATATTCTCATATGTTCATGCTTGCTTGCATAAACAACTCTATAATTTGTAGGTGTTTCTTGGGAAGATTCACTATTAACTTAAACTAGGGTTTTGACCTTGATCTACTAATCATCTTGTAGTTATTTCGGAGAACTTGTCTCTCCTCTCCGCTCTTTTATACCCAAATCCATAATTTTGTGAGCAATTTACCTTGTTGGAAGCAGCCCCCTAGGGTTTTCATCTAGTGGTAAGAGCACAACTTGTGATGTGTGGCAGTGTCCATGGTTCGGTTTGAATCGGTTCGTGATTAAAACCAAAATCAAACCAAATAAAATAAAATCATCAGTTTAATTCTTGTCGGTTTTGTTCGGTCTTTTCGGTTTCTAACTAACTAGTGATAAATTGATAATAGTAAAACAACGGAGACATGAAACAACTAATTCGAATGAACATTAAAAATCAACAAATTTCTCTCTACTATCACAAAATGAATGTATTTGATTCTTCTATTATTTTTCAACACTATTTTCGAAGCTTTAGCGTATTTAAGTTGCATAATTGTAGATCTTTTCCACTTCACATGTATGGCATCCACAAAAACAATATACAACTTTACATAGAATGATCAACCCTTAAGAAAAGGGGCAAGCCATTGAAGATTAGATTGATGTCTTAGCAAAGAAAATTAAAAATTGGGGGAATACATGACACCAGATATAGACAATTAAACTTAGAGTGCTGGGTTTGGGCATATCTTTTAAGAAATGAAATTTAAAAGTGTTGTTGTGCATGTGAAATAAGCAGACTAAAATCAAATTAATGATTAAAGGTATAAAATATTTATAATTATTTATGAAAAACTAATATCATATATTCACTTTTTATAAAATGTATATATATAATTTATTGTTCGATTTTGTTGGGTTTGGTTTTTCACCAAACAGTGAACACTATGCGTGGGTTAAGCATGTCACAGATTCTAATCCTATTACAGACAAACACTGGATATTTAAGTGGAGAGGGTAAAGGGGCAGTCAATTATCCACTGAGTTTCGAACTATACACCTCTGGCCTTAGGGGATTTTTCAGCTATAAAAGAAAATTTTACTTAATGGCTTTTACTAATTTATTAGTAGGTTGACATAATCAATTTAGAATAATATCTTACAATTGAGAAAAGCTTTTTTGATTACATCACTTTTCCTTATCTCAAAATTAATTAATTCTTCGATCAGTCAATCAACTAAATCTCAATCCTAACTGAGGTCTGACGAGTCCTCTGCGTCCAATCCATTATGTTGCGGCATAGTTTGCTCTCTTCCTGGACCTCACGCATAGCAAGAACTTTAGTACACGGGGCTACCTTTTTTTTTTTTTTTTTTTAAAAAGATTCCTTTAGGTATTAGTAAGAGAAATATGTATTAAGTTCTCATATCCAGTTGCTCCTAGAAAATGTATTACGTAATATGGATTTATTGATAGTCAATGACCAGGCCAAATGGATGTCTTTATTTTGCAAAGCAACTTCAATCAGGTCACGGCATTTAGTTTGATACAATCTGAGTGACATATTAATTAATGTTTTCATTCCTGAAGATTTTGACCATTACAGATTTCAAGGTACATTGTGTAACGTCATTCTGCACTGAAGTTATATCTTCTAAACTTGGCATGCGTCTGTGTGTTATGAATTGTTTGATTGTAGAGCTTCAGTTAAGTTGGACCATTTGGTTCGTTTATGTTGCATGAACTAAGAGGGACTTTATTCTCTTCTATATTTGCATTTTGTTATTGTTAAATAACCATATAAGAATTAGTTAGCGTTTTGAGCTATGATAATTATAGGTGCCAGTAAGGAAAGGTAATGGATAAAATACAATTTTATAACCAAGCATTATATCTCCTTGAATCTTGTGATTTGTTAAGTGTGTCACTGTGATAAATGACCTCAATTGAAATACGTTTGTTCCATGTCAATGAAGATATCTTTTGGGCCTATTAGCTGGCTTATGGTATCAGAGATTTTCCCACTCCGCACGAGAGGGAAGGGGATAAGTCTGGCAGTTCTCACCAATTTTGGTTCTAATGCGATAGTGACCTTTGCCTTTTCACCTCTGAAGGTAAGAATTTGTTCTCCTGCAAATGTTAATTCCACTGTAACATGTGTTAGACTTGTCATGGTTTCCACTTTGTAGGAGTTGCTTGGGGCAGAAAATCTTTTCCTTCTATTTGGAGTGATTGCTTTGTTGTCTCTTCTGTTTGTGGTCACCTCTGTTCCAGAGACTAAAGGCTTGAGCTTAGAAGAAATTGAGTCCAAACTCTTGAGGTGAAGACATAGTTTTGTGTCCTTGAGCATACAAATAGAATAGTTGATCTCTTCTTTTATGTATCAATTCTATCAGAATACATGTTTTATCGTTGTTCTGTAAATGATAAACTGGGTTGATTTCTGTGGCTGTAGTGTGGGCTTAACTGGCTGGTAGAAGTTAAAAACATTCTTAGTTTTCTTTTGAGAAGCAAAACAACATTTTTACTGTGTTTTAACTTTGATGGTCTTGAGAATGATTTATTCCTAGCAAAGGAAGGAAGCATTCTTGTTTTTAGTGTTCTTTTTATTTTATTTTTTGTTTGTGAAAGCATTCTTGTTTTTAGTGTTCTTTTTATTTTATTTTTTGTTTGTGATAAGAAAAACACGAGAAGACTGCGAATTTCTTCTGTCCACAGCCAATTTAAGAGTTTAACGTATGACTTTGCAATTCAGTTTCGATTTGGGTGTTCTTCTTTTGCTACTATATTCCTTGTCGTCGGTCTGATTAGGCGAAGCAAATGTGGGGACATAATATTGGAAGTGTAGTAGGTGCTTTATTTTTTCATTGGGTGTTCTTTTGCTGCTCTCTATTCCTTCTGTCGTCTGTCTGATTTGGCGAAGCAAATGTGGGGACATAATATTGGAAGTGGAGTAGGTGCTTTATTTTTTCAAATTTTATTGATTAAATGTGGGATGATTTTACATAGTTTGTGGGAGAAAATTGAATGAAAAGGAGTTTTTTAAGTCTCGTTTTATGTTTCGGTGACATTGATCAAGGGAGGTAAATTACATAAATAATCCTTACAGTGACTTTGTTATTTTGTCCTCATAAGAAAAGTCGTACAAAATAAGTGTTTATTCTGTTTTATGTGTAGAATATTTACCTATTTACCCGTTATACCTCAAATAACGTTAAACAACTCTCAATACTTATTTATTTTCCAACTTCTAATTTTTTTCTCTTTTTTTATTTTACTTTGTTTTTTATTTTTATTCTCTTTTTTTAATTTTCTCTAATCTTTATGTTTTTTTTTTCCTTTTATCCTCTCTGCTTTTATTTTTTTCCCTTTTTTATTTTTCTTTGATTTTTATTTTTTTCTTGATTTTTTCTTTTTTAATATTTTTCTAAGCCATTATTTTTTATTTTGTCTTTTTTTCTTCAATTTTTTCTAAACTTTCTTCTCTTTTTCTTTTATCCTTTTCTCATCTGAACTTCTATTTTTTTCTTTGATTTTTCTTTTATCTTCTTTTAAAATTATTTTTTCTTCATTGTTTCCCTCAATTTTTATTATTTTTCTTTTCTTCAATTCCTTCCTAAGAACAAATTACGTCCCATGAAAAAAAGATTGGCATTATTATACTGTGTTTTAATTTATGAGATATTCTATAGATCATGTCTTAGAGTGTAATGACCTGACTTTTGGTGATTTGTGTGAAATATTTATTTCTGTGTGATTTGATCGTTTTACCCCTCTCGTGGTTGCATTGTGGTATTTCTAGGGTGTGGGGATGACTGACACGATTTCCAATGCATTTCAATGTGATTTGTGTGAGTTTATGATTTTTGGTGGCTTGAAAAGTCTTATAATTGACTTCGGTCAACATTTATTGATCTATGCATCAAATGGCAAAAGGACCGTGCTAGAAGATCCGAAACATCGATTTTAGATTGGTAACATGATTGGTGTGGCTTTACGACTTTTCTATTTCATTTTGATCCTTCATTCGAAAAGTTAAGATCTCAGGTATCAATTATGTGAAAATATTTTTTTTACAAAAATCTGTATCGTCATTAAGTTTGGAGAGTCGAATTTAGTGGGGTAACATAGTTTTCTTGCGTACTTGGGACTCCGGATTAATCCCAAAGGGTCTGCGGAAACATGGAATTCCACATCTCTACAGCTGGTGCACCACGCAACTGTGCAGCCGCTAAAGCGCCACTTGGCGGCATGTGCTAAAACGCCACTTGGTCGTTTTAGTAGTCGGCTACTAACTGGGCAAAGGAACTTTAACGGCCTTTGTTTGCTTTAGCGAACTGGCACGCTAAGAGGGTACCGCTAAAGCAGTACTTGACTGCTTTAGTGTCACCTGATACCTGGGTATAAATAATCTTTTCTTGATTTTCTTCACTATTTTCAAGACTTGGAACTTGGAGATCAAGTTTTTGAGCATTTTCTTTCATTTCTATGTTTGGGTAAGCTCCAAAACTCCGATGTTTGGGGATTTTGGCCCGGAAGGCCTAAACTACCATTTTTTCAAATCAAACCCCAATTTCACCACATTTTCACTTAGGCTGTCTTATATGAGTTACTTTAATCTTGAAAAATATATGTTTGGACAAAAGATTTAATTTTATCCTTTTTTTTTTTGAAAACCCATTTCGGAGCTTCATTTTGACCCCAATTTAGAAGTGGGTAATATGGGTGTCGTTGACTTTATTTTGATGCGTAGATTTTTTTATTTGTATGTTTTAGTTGATTCTGAATCCGTTTGTGAGGAAAATATCCGAATTGAATGCTTTTGGGATCCAATTTCGGTATTCGAGGTAGGTTATGACTTACGTTTCTTCAGATTGGATTGAGTAGTTAATAATGATGTAAAAGCTTGATATGGGTATTGGGTTGTATCAATAAAAATGTGTTAGGTGATCTATATGCCTGTGTGGGGGCCTATGTGGATAATACTCAGTAGTTTTGAGACATTATTTGCTATGTTTGACCATGTGGGGGTCTTGTATGATATTGTTGGCCTGGTATATTGATATATGTCTGTTTGGTTACACTCTTTTTGGTTGGAAAAAGCCTAAATTTTTGAAATTATGTGGTATCAATGACATTTTCTTGCATGTATCACTTGATGGTTTCTGGATTATATTGGATCATGGATGGTTGGTTGATTTGAGTGAATTTTTGGCTCACGTGGTTGATATATTTGTTGGATTTTGAAAATTCTCATTTTCGTTGGTTGTGGACATTACATCCTCATATCATATTTATTCATGAAACATTGGTACCACCATAGAAATATCGAAAATACCCCCTAACTATAGATCAGATCCACCAGACAAGAAACTCAATTCCTCTGACAAAAGGTGACATATTTAAAAAAACTCTATCAATGTATGTGCTAGAGAGGAGATGTAGATATTTATATGGATATTAGTTGTATACGAGTTGACGAACCCCCCATAGGTACTACCTTAGGAAGCTTTAGCTCGGTAGGTGTATATGAAGGTTATGCTACTACCTCATGCATTACATCATCATCATCATCATCATCATTATCTTTATTGCACTTCATATTGTGCTTATGCTGTGATTGTCTTTCTGTCTTTGACTTTATATTTGGGCACTTATTCTATCTTCCTATACTTGTATTTGATGTATGTGTATATTTATTCTTCTTTTTTCTACTTGTATTTGGTATATGTGTGAATATTAGAATTGTTAGTAGAGATGGTGTGAGCTACCATTTGGGATATTTTCTTATTGCACGTAACGCGCCCATAGTTTGTCTTTATATGCTTTATTTTCTTCTTTACTCAGTTGGCCTATGATACGTACTGAGTATAAGTGAACTGTACTCATTCCTACGACACCCTTTTGGTGCAGATCTAGTACGAGTGTGCCACACAACAGCTGATTCAGGTCGTATTTATAGTCTATTCGAGGTAGCAGTTGATCTAGGCTTCTAGAATCGATCTACTATCTCTTCCTATCTATTATATATCTTATTTTGCACTCAGAGATAGAGTCTTGGTCCTTTTTGGACTATTATTATATCATTTGATATTCGAGATATATTTAGTAGTTCTTACATTTTGACCCCAGGTTTTGGGATGTTGTGATGGTATGTTTGAATATGTATTTCCTCTTTACTATGTATGTGTGTGGTTCAACTCTGCTCTAGGAGTCTTGCTGTATGTTTTGGAATTGATATCATTCTTTTGTATCAGTTTGAGTGAGACTTATTTGTCAATGCTTGCTGTGACAAATGCCACCACGACCCTTATTTTTAGGTCATGACAAATTGATATAAGAGCAGTCAGGTTCATTGGTCTTAATAGTGTAAGAACGGGGTGTCTAATAGAGTCTCATGGATCGGTATGTAGATGTTGTTATCTATCTTCAAGAGGCTAAAAAATGTCTTTAGGAAACTTACCTTGTTTTGTTCCTTAATGTGTGGATCTTTTATACCTTGTGTTCTAAGTCATATTTCGCTCTTTTTTATGCTTGTATCCGAGTATGGTATTCGAGGTTAGGAGTTTAGTTTTCCTTTATGTTACCTCATCAAGTGGAATCTCAGTCAGCTAGATTTACTATGCCTCCTATTATTACGAGTATAGTTATCTCTTCTGAGGATCAGAAGAGGTTTGAGAGATTCACTCACTTGGGTCTTCTTAGGCTTAAAGGTGTATCGGCAAGGATGCCTGTGAGTTCTTAATGGATTGTCATGAAAAGTTTCATAACCTTAGTTCGCTTGAGTCGCATGAGGTGGAGTATATTATTTATCAGTTGAGAGATGTAGCCAGGGATTGGTGGAGTTCACTTGTTGGTTGTCGACCTCTTGGTTTGACAAAGATGACTTGTGATCAGTTTACAGAGGCCTTTTTAGATAGATTTGTGCCTTTCGATTTGAGGGATCAGATGAGAGATGGCTTTGATCGCTTGGATTAGGGATCCATGACTGCAGAGTATGACACACGTTTCCATGTTTTTCTAGATATTCTTATGCTAGTATTGCCACCGAGTTTGAGAATATTTTAAAGTTCATGAAGGGGTTGGTTGTTTCTCTTCAACTTTCTATGACTCAGATGGTAGTGTATGAAGTATCATTTCAGAGTATTGTGGATCCTGATAAGATGACTGAGACTATTCTTCGGGCATCTTAAAGAGGTACCTAGAAGGTACGTTATCGAGGTGAGTTTAAAGGTCACATATCTCAATGTAAAGATTCTAGAGGTTTTTGAGAGTTCCATGATAGACTGGTGCATGCAGCCTTACAGAGTTCAGGTAGTGGGTCTTCTGGTTCGACATCTTTAGATGGTCATCCTAGTTCAGTCGTACCTTCTCCCATTGAGATAGGCTGTAAGGTTTGCTATGTGTGCGATGAGATTAACCATTTGACTAGGGACTATCCGCGCTGTGTTTCCAGAGATAGTCCTATATTGGCTATGAGAGGTAGAGGTATGAGAGGTAGAGGTAGTGGTGCCCGTGGTGGTGGTCACGGCGCTACTCAGCCAGGTGGTGGATATGGTTAGTTCTATGCTATACATGCCAGGCCAGAGGAAGAGGCCTCCGATGTCGTCTGAACAAGTATCATCCCTATTTATTTCAGATCTGCATCTATGTTGTTTGATCCGAGATAGACTTTCTCCTATGTGTATGCATATTTTTCTTTGGGTTTTGATTCTTCTTCTTAGCCTCTTGATGTGCCTATTCGTGTATCTACCCCCGTAAGAGACTCTTTAGTGGTGGATCAGGTGGTACGATCTTGTGTTGTGACCTTTGCTGGGTGTGAGACCTAGGTAGATCTGATTGTATTAGACACGATAGATTTTGATGTTATCTTGGGTATGGATTGATTAGTTCCTTATCATGCTATTCTAGATTGTTATGCTAAGATCGTGATTTTAGCTTTGCCGAGTGTACCAAGGATAGCTTTGAATGGTGTGATTTATTCGGGTCCTAAGAGAGTTATATCTTTCCTTCAGGCTCGCGTTTGGTTTTGTAAGACCCCATAAAATCCTAGCTTATTTTAGCTTACTATTGCATGCTTAAAGGGTCCAAGACTTCAAAAAAATTTCACTAAGTGTTAAGACTTAGTCATTTCTAAAGCCTCTTAAACTTTGATGATTTTAGTTCCGACCTTCCCGGCCTTAGAACGGAAATTTTAAGTTGATTCATGATCTGGGTAGTCGATAGCATGTTTCGGGCAAGTTTTAGATTTTTTGAACGAGGTTTGAGGCTTGTTTGGATGTTCAAACGAGCGAGTTAGCGTGATATGGCCGAAGCACGCTGCTTATTGCGTTGGTGGGGCAAAATACGACACGTCGCCTAATGCGTCAATTGAGCGACACGTCGCATCGCTTATCGCATCACTGACCACGATCAACTTAATTAATTTTGGGTTTAGAAGGGTATTTCAGTCTTTTTTCCTCACTTTATCTCAGCCATAAAACGAGATCAGGGTCTCAAAAGAGCATTATTTGCCTCTTATTTCATATTTTCTCTAAATTGAAAACATTTTCTCTCAAGAACAAACCCTAGCCCTTTAATATTTAAGATCAATCTTCAAGAAATTCACCAAGACTCACAAATTCTTCAACCAAGGTATGTTAGATGTTCATCCATGGGTACTTTTCGCCCATGGAGTCCAAGAATTCATTTTCAAGTTTAAACTTATGATCCTTACATGTTAGCATGAATTATATCCATGAACTCCCATGAATGTCGATTTTATACCATGTTTACATGTGTTTTCGTTAGAATTATCCCTTGATATGTTTGAAGGATGAAAGTTGCATATTAAATCCTTAACCCATGATTTTAATATTGAAGTTATGTTACTATCACATGTTTTAAACTATTTTCATGCTTTAACTTATGACCATCGAGTGTTTGGTGAAATGCCTAAGCAATGATTTTTGGAATAATGCTTACTTATTATGGTTCCAAATGCTCTCATGTGTTCTTATTGATATCAATTGCTGGGGGGTTATGAATACCTTAAAACTTAGCTGTTTAAATAGTTTTAGTATTTGTAAAATGATCTTATATAAACTATAAGCATTATCCTTCAATCAATTAGTATGGTTAGTTGTTGGTGCAGTCATGATTAGGTTAGTTCAAGAATCAGTGTCTTCAGTTGGGAGTAACACTTAGCACCGAGTGAACTTAGGGATGATGTCTCCCCTGTCAGTTAGGCATAAGACGTTAGTCGCAGTCCCTAGGTGCCAGACCTACGTCGCCACCGTAGACTTTGAGGGTCCCCCCATCAGTTAGACATGACACCCTCGTCCTTCGGGATATCAGATAGTGGATCCACACAGCCAGTGTTAGTACCCGTGGCACGGTACTGACACCCTTCCAACTGGGGTTACAGGTTGGACCTTGATAATATATTGGGGCTTGTCGGTTATAGCTAGCTTCCATAGTTTCAGTTTAGTCTTCAGTATAATTCAGTTCAGGTTTATATTGACCATGATATACAGTTATCAGTTATTTAGTTACTAGATTTTAGTGATTTCAGTTTACGGACTATTTCAGAATCATATTATATTCTTGGTCATGCATCCTCAAATTTTATAGTTTTCACACATACCATGCATCAGTTATCTCATGCTATTCATTCAGTCAGTTATTATTTATGTACATGAGCCTATGCATATCAGCCTAACCTCATCTAGAATACCAGTACATTCCAAGTACTGACCACATACTCGTTTCTTGTGCTATGATGTCTCATATCATAGGTTCGAACGCTCAGGTTCCCGACGACACTTAGGTATTCCACCGCATCAGCAGTGGTAGCAGTGGTGAATCCTCATACTTCGAGGACCGATCATAATTTTTCAATATTTTATTTTAGTTAGACATTTGAAGTTAGGTGGGGCCTGTCCCATCAACTCTTATTCAATCAGTTTTAGAGGCTTTGGACACTTTCAGATAGTCAGTCAGTTTGTCACTATTTTTATCTGTTTTCAGACAAGTTGTTTTCGGACTTATACTTCAGTAATGTTTTAGTACTTAAAACCTTATGGTTAATTAAGTTATTTTCATATATGTGTATATTTTGTTATCAGTTTTATTCAATGCTCATAGCAAGTACCAACTCATGAGTTAGCTTGTGGTCTCGTGTGGCCATAAGAACCGTGTGGCGTCCAGTGTGCACTCTTGGTGCGTTACAGGTTTAGAGGGGATATTTGTCTTATTTGAATCATATTCATGATACTGGATTCACCTTCTTCTTTGGATTTTGTTCGTGTTGTCCGTTAGTTCGTGGATGTTTTTTCCATAGATTTGCCTGGTATACCTCCAGATTGTGATACTGACTTTTCTATTGATGTTGATTTAGGCACTATTGCACCCAAGCGCAAACACAAGTGTGCGTGGTCTCTCTAAGTTATGCAGTGGCCTTACAAAAAGCTGAATATCAATCCCTCAGAGACTTATATTGAAAACTATCCAAGCTTAGTTCACTAATGAGATTAATCAAGTGATACATAACCAAAAGAGTTTGTAAGTTATAAACAACTGTAAACTAAATAATGCAGTAAAGTAACAGTTTGAAACAATCAATCAGAAATTGAAACACCCTGGATTTTTTCCATTAGAAAATTCTTAAGCTTTGAGCTCATTGTCCTATTAACGACTCATCATACGAGTCGTATGGTGTGGCTATGGGTCAGGTGAGCCTAGTTGTAAAGATTTCATGGTTGGGTTTCTGTTATGGTAACGACTTAGTGGTACGAGTTGTTAGGGGTGGTGATGAGTCGTTAGGAAGATCCTTAATCAAATGAATAACTTAGTGACTTGACTCTGCTCTGAGTACGAGTGGCTCACTAAGAGCCGTGAGGATAGGTTATGAGTGGTAGGGTTGATTCGTATGTTGTCCAGTGTCTACTCCCTTCGGATTTATCTTACATACGACTAGACCATACGAGTTATATGGTTAAGTTATGATTGGGTATCATGGAGTCTTAAGGAGGAAAGTGTATGGGTTCCCAACTCACTATCTAGGGTACGACTCAAGGCTATGAGTTGTATGATGTAGTGATGAGTCGATGGGTCGACTCGTAACCAAGGACAGCTTTTTACAGCTTTAAGCTGGGGGCACTTTGGATGTGTCTCACTCAAAACTCTTAAGACCCTACATCCCTATAACACTTTCTGGTAATTCATTCCACACTTTACAAGATTAAACATCCTCTTTACTCTCTCAAAATCCTCTTAAGCAAAAGTGGCTAGGGTTTCTCCAAAGTGGTCATCTAAGGGCTTAAGCATCAATTTCTCTCTGTGAATCTTTGTAATTTAGGCATGTAACTCTTCCCTCATTGTTAGTTTACTAAAAGCATATGTTTAAAATATTGTTCATGAATCATTAATGGTGGTTTTGAAACCTAGGTTGAGGGGCTTGAATTCATATCATTGAATATTATTTTCTATGGTTTGAATTATGATTATGCATGTTTTAAATTATGGTTTAGCACATGTGGGTGCTTGAGAATGGTGATTTAATTGAGGGGTCGTGGTTGAACCCACAAAATTTGATGAGTTTTGCGTTGATAATGACATGCCCTGAATCGGTTTGTAAATTGTCAATGAGAAAGATATTTTCACAAGTTGAGTTGTGTTTTTGAACTAAGGCTTTGGCATAACCATGATAATAAATTGATGAAGGACTTTATAAAGGCTATGACGGCCTTAAATTGAATTGGAAAGCTTGTGGGGTATATGGGAATCCCCAAGTGATTTTTATAATAGAGTCTGCAAGGTACATAGGAATCCCCTAAGTATTAGCTAATGGCATTGTTTGCAAACTATAGTCGGTATGACGACACCACTTTATAATGCCTTAATTATTGACTCCTGGAATTGGTGGTCTGTTTATATGCTAAATGTTTTAATTGGGCAATAATGGGGGTTATGACAGTTAGCCGTGAAGGTGTGAGTCCAAAAGGCAGACACTGGAAACTCATGCTTGTCGACATGAGGGTTAGTCTTGGTGACCTTATGCTTGTGGGGTACACGGGAATCCCCCAAGTCTATACTTACATATGTATCATGGAGGGCGAAGGGTATACGGTAATCTCTGACCCTTACGATATCTCTGGTTCTTGTATCTACACGTATTGGGCTCGTTCAGGGGGTAGCACTAGACCCATATAGCCCATGGGTAGATTTATGACGGTAAAGCTACACAATCCAGGTTAACATTTTAAACGCATGCTAAACCTTATTTCCTACCCCGACACGGTATATATATGTGTGTGTGTGAGAGAGATTGGATATGGTTATTTTATTTGGTTTTAAATGATGGCATTATTTAATCATTATCC
This sequence comes from Capsicum annuum, assembly GCF_002878395.1. NCBI lineage: Eukaryota > Viridiplantae > Streptophyta > Magnoliopsida > Solanales > Solanaceae > Capsicum > Capsicum annuum. The sequence continues at coordinate 101,683,257 of NC_061119.1, forward strand.
CCGAGTTACATGCTAGTGTTCACTCCGCTAACCATCTTCAGGCGCTGTATCCCCACGAAATGTAGGAACCAACCATACTACTATTTCTTTTGCTTAGTGACATGGGTTCAGGGACAACTTTTAGTCAGACTGAAGTGGTGATCTTCCATACTCTGGAAGACTCTATTTCATGCTATGAACTTTTTTTCATTATTGTTATTTCTTTTGTTTTCGTTTTGGCTATGGTCGGGGGTATGTACCGACCAGATATTCTTTGATTCTTGATAGAGGCTTTGTTGGACTTCTATGAGCATGGGCGGTATCGGTATTAGCGTTAACATTGGTATTGGTATTGGCATTGGGATTGCTATTGGTTGGATGTTTGGTTGTGGCTGTTTGGTTATGGTTATAGACTTTATCTATTGTCTTTAAATTATTATTGTTTTATCTTGTTATATGTTCGGAATTCATCCGACATGGAGTGTAGGGTGGTAATGGTAGGGTATTGGGGGTGGTCTCTGATCCTGGTTAGACTTGAGATACCTGACATGACTAGGCCTTGGTTCGGGTCGTATCAGAAATGCCTAGGGTTAAGGATCTGCGAACAATCATATTACATTGTGGAACTTCATTGGTTAGGTTACTTATCTTGGTTGTTGGTTCACAGGGTCTATACTATGACTATGGCCTTCCGAACCTCTAATCATTTGTCAACTTAGCCCCTAACTACATCGTTGAGCTGGGATTTTAGTCAGACTGAAGTGGTGATCTTCCATACTCTGGAAGACTCTATTTCATGCTATGAACTTCTTTTCATTATTGTTATTTCTTTTGTTTCCGTTTTGGCTATGGTCGGGGGTATGTACTGACCAGATATTCTTTGATTCTTGATAGAGGCTTTGTTGGACTTCTATGAGCATGGGCGGCATCGGTATTAGTGTTAGCATTGGTATTGGTATTGGCATTGGGATTGCTATTGGTTGGATGTTTGGTTGTGGCTGTTTGGTTATGGTTATAGACTTTATCTATTGTCTTTAAATTATTATTGTTTTATCTTGTTATATGTTCGGAATTCATCCGACATGGAGTGTAGGGTGGTTAATGGTAGGGTATTGGGGGTGGTCTCTGATCTTGGTTAGACTTGAGATACCTGACATGACTAGACCCTGGTTCGGGTCGTATCAGAAATGCCTAGGGTTAAGGATCTGCGAACAATCATATTACATTGTGGAACTTCATTGGTTAGGTTACTTATCTTGGTTGTTGGTTCACAGGGTCTATACTATGACTATGGCCTTCCGAACCTCTAATCATTTGTCAACTTAGCCCCTAACTACATCATTGAGCTGTGATGAGGAAACTAAGTTAATTGCTTTTGTATTCTTCCCGTACTTGAACCAAATAGGGCACTTAAGTATATTCCTATACAACAACAACAACAATAACAAACCCAGTGTATTCCCACAAAGTGGGGTCTGGGGAGGATAAGATGTACGCAGTCCGTACCGCTACCTCCGAAGAAGTAGAGAGGCTATTTCCAATAGACCCCCGACCCAAGTTAAAGAATAGTAAACAAGGGGATGGATGACATAACAAAAATAAGGAATAAGAAATAATAAAATAGAAATCATAGAAATACGAAAGACGAGAAATAAGGGCAACACGAAATGATAAAATAGGAACTAAGAAATAAGAAATAGTACACCCACCTAGTAGTAACGTACACTCACATACCAAAGACACCTATGTACATAGTCCTAGGATTACTAACCCAGCTACACAATATCTCTCCTGAATGCTTGCTACCACCCATAAACTCACACTAGCCTTCTATCCTAAGTGCAAATCATAACATCAATTTATGAAGATTATGATACTATTCTATCTAACCCACGTTCTACTCTACCATTCATCCTTCCGGGTACACAATAGAGTTACAACATGTATTATAAGGTTTGTGAATCCTTAAAATAGTAATAACAAGGATAAAAAAACAACTAAATATGATAATTAACCACAACCAAATCATTTCCAAACAATAGCACTTATGTTCTTGGCCTTAACCCCAAAAAATGGTGTTTAGCCGCTCTTAGACGTAACAATAATCACACTAATATAATCCATGTAAATATCTATAAAAAAACTAAGGTAAAGATACAAAAACCCTAATAAAAGTGTTCTCCATCCTCCCTTCAAGTCCCAAGGTCGTCCAATGTCTCCAACACAAAAACTAAGTGTCCTATTTATACTTGGGCAATAAATGTCGTTTTTGACTTAAGGCCGTGCCATGCCAATATCGCACCATGTAGGCAGTGTGAAACACCATAAACATGGTGGATCACTTGAATTTATCATCAATAAAGTTTCCAAGGGCGTTCCATGTCTATATGGCTGCACCTAGGCAGTGTGGCACGCCAAGCACACTAAATCGTCCAACTTTGATCAACCTTGTCCCATGCTTTTGTCCTTTGATTCCATACATTGTGGTGTTGTTTTTACTTGATTTATAGCTTTTAAATCAACTTTATACCATCAGGATCAACTCCCCATGCTTCCTATAACATTAATCCCCACACATTAGAGCACAAAACCCATGCAATTCAAGATAAGAAACTAGCAAAGGCCATGGCTCAAGCTAAGAGTACTAGCTTTTGTCCCTTGATTCTTAACTTGGTGTTTGTTTTGACTCCAAATTCACTATGAACACACTTTAGAAATTACATTCACATTACATAACAATTATATGCTTGTTTATATAAAGAATTACTCATTAAGCTTATGAGAAGTCCTCAAAACAAGACTGATTAAGCCCAGATAACAACATTGAGGTGCATAAATCCACCTGAGATCATCAACCCACACTAAAAGTTTTGTTCATCCTTGAAAAAAAGCTTTACTTTAAGCATCATAATCAGGAAAGACTCTAAATTTTTACAACAAGTAATACATTCAAGCCAATACTATAATAACTCCACAGAATGTATGTTTTTTCACTAAGCATGTTATGCACAAGTGAAAGCTCAAGAACACTAATTCAAGACATCGTAACCTCAAGAATTGACTCACCAAGTTGGAAAACTCATGCATATTATTCAATCAAAGAGATCATACAAATCACCTCACTATCATCAAACGTGTACCCTCATGGCAAGAGAATTTATAATAATCACTCACATAGATGAAATTTATCATAAAATGGGTATAAGAATAAAATTACGCTCACTCACCAAACGAATTCACAAGTTACACATGATGAACCATAGGCTTGCCCCTAGTGTAGTACTCCAATATCAGAATGTTAAGGCTCAAGATCAAATAGATTTTTATGAATTGTAATGTAGGCTAAGGGAAGGGTAGGAGTTATATGGCTAGCAGTAGTGACTAACTTCCCCAAGCACTTTAATACATCACATGAACAATAAGATCAATCTATTAACAACCAATTTTTCCCACTTCTATCATACCCATTCTCTTTTATTTCGCCCTATCTCATTAAGCCAGTCAATTATGATGTGGAGGGAGTATTCTTCATTATCTCCCAATCAAATTTCAGCATAATATCTCTCTTTTTCATCACACAACTCTCACTCATAACGCATATCAATTTTGCAACACCAATAGCTAATTTTTGGGGCCTTACTTTCACCTATTTTCTTCTTGTTTTTACACTCCTTTACTTCACTAATTTCAACTAAAGTGATTAATAACTTTTCATTAAATTCAGGTCAAACAAAGAAAAGGAACAAGCTACATACAAGGCTACCAAGGGATAAGTATAATGCCCCGAAAAACGAGTCCCGGAGCGTCACATGGTGCTTGAGGCTACGAGTAGCCCCAAGCTAACCCTTTGAGCCATTTTCATTCAGTTCAACACAAATCCACGGGGTTTCCATAAATCACCCTCAAATATCAACAGAGTAAACATCATCTAAGAATGAAAGAATTTCAGAAAGATAACAAAATATGACTTATTAGTCAACTCCCAACATCTATACTAGTCTGACAAGCCTCTAAGAAAATCAATAAAACCAGCGAGCCATTGAGACATGCCCCAACTGACTCATACTCAGTTATCAAATGTAAACAATTCCGTGAAACCAACGTCAGACATCACGTCCTCCAAAAATGAGGACTCACCACAACAGAAGATATAAAATAACATGCCCGAAGAATCACTATCAAACCTGGAATTGAGCACCTGAACCTACATTCCGAGAAAATGCAGCCCACATCCTAATATGTGGGTTAGTACCATGGAAAGGAACCGAGTATATGGGGGTGTATACAGTTGTATAAATATCATCATCATAAATATTTATAAGAAATATGCAGGATGTATGAACGACTCACATAGCGCGAAGAAAATCATCATAATCATAAGAGGATGAAATAAGTACAATAACATATGTGAGTCATCATATAATTTGTCAATTACTTTCAGTTCATCAAGAATATCAATTCTCATAATGTAAATATCATTTAAATCTTTCGAAAGAATAACTTTCACAATTCCACTTTCAAATCACTTCACCATTCACCATAGACACAAGAAAACACACACATACTAGGAGATCCTATAACCGATATAAACCATGTGAGCTACATGGAGTTCAATGTACAACCCACATTGGGGAAAACCATCCTATCCTTGCCATTAGAGTAGGACCATCGATATCAAATCCATATAAACTAGTGATCACTATATAAATCAGCCTCAGGCTCACGTAGTTCTAGGAAAGTAAGGTCGCTTTATACCTCCTACTCGGTGCTAAAGATTTCTCCCGGACTTAGCTCAGATTATTTAAAAAACAACCAATAACAAAACAATTTCAGTAATATAAAAATATACATCGGGAGCCATCATGCTTCCCATCTATCAAAATCAACCACGTTGTGGATTTCTTTCACACTCGAGTTCAAAACAACTCCATTAAGACCAAAAGGTCAAATCATTCAAAATATCTCAAATATTCAACATCAACGTGCTTATTAATGGTGCCTTGAATGATGAACTTTAGATCGATACTCATTTTTGAGATGTTAATCGTGCCTTTGAATGATGGTTCTTGGAGTTCTTGAACTAGGAACTTGGAATCTTGAATAAATTTGCAGAATTAATGGTGAACTTTGGAGGTTCTTGAAGTTGGATGTAGGAGCTTAGGGTTTTCTTTTTGAGGGAATTTGATGAAATATAATATATAATACTTCTAATAGGCTTTAATATAGAGTTTGAATGGATTTTGGGTGAGGGGGAATGACCAAAACGCCCTTAAAAAATCAAATAATTCTCGAATCTGTCCTTTGGTGGATTGTTTTGATAGTCTGAAGTAGATCAACCATAACGTTTTGCTCCGATATCCAAATAAGATGAAACTAATTTCATTAGAAAGAGGACTTTCATATATTTTCGTTGATATATAGTATCTCACCCAGATCATTATGTATAAGGAGTTATGATCATTTAAAGTTGGAGCAAAAATACGCCAGGCCTCAGTACTTTTTCCTGCACGTTTTACTATTCACTACTATTCACGGTTCGATCGGAATGTTCATAACTCATCGCTCGGGTTTCGTTTTGGATAATCCACATATCGTTAGAAAGATTATTCAATAATCTATGCAATGGTGGGTCATAATATAAGACATTCCACATGAAAAATTTATAATTTATTCTAGAAGATAGAACCCAACACGTTTATGCACAAAATTTCAACGAAAAATTTCTTGGGGTATTACATCATCCCCCCTGGAAACATTCATCCTCTAATGACACTAGACATGCCAAGATTAGATAGGGAATGTAGCATACAACTGAAATCATTTGTTAGACTCATCACCACATCGTTTCTTACTCCGAATGCAACATAGAATGCATAAATTCAAGAAACTACAGCTGAACACATAATAAATGACAGTTGAACTGCTGCAACTTTTATCAAAAGTGCATGATTTAGGAAAGAAAGGTACCTTCGGCTTGATTGGAGTTCGCAGAAAATAGGTGCGGGTACTTGGATCGCATATCTGCCTCAGCTTCCCAAGTTGCACCCTCAACAGATTGGTTTCGCCACAACACCTTGAACAAGGGAACTTCTTGGTTCCTTAGTCTTTGGACACTGAATTCAAGAATCTCAACAGAAATCTCATCAAAAGAAAGATTTTCTTGAATGTCAGTACTCACAGAGGAATCCACTACCACAGCATCGCTAATATGCTTTCTAAGCATGGAGACATGGAATATTGGATGAACAGAGGACAACTTGGAAGGCAACTCGACCTCATAAGCTACCTTACTAACACGGCTAAGAATTTTGTAAGGACCAACATAACGGGGACTAAGCTTCCCCTTCTTTCCGAATCTCTTCACCCCTCTCATGGGTGAAATTTTCAGATACACTGGTCACCAACTTCAAACTCAAGGTCTCTCCTTCTAACATCCGCATATGACTTCTGACGACTCTGCGCAATTTTCAAACTTTCCCTAACCAACTTAACTTTTTCCATAGCCTCAAATACCGAATCAGGACCACTCACAGCCACTTCACCCACCTCGAACCAACCTATGGGTGATCTACACTTCCCATATATAAGGCTTCAAACGGAGCCATGCCAATACTAGAGTGAAAACCGTTATTGTAAGCAAACTCTATCAACGGTAAGTGATCATCCCAACTTCCCTTAAAGTTAAGTGTACAAGCTCTCAACGTATCCTCTAAGGTCTGGATTGTCCGCTCAGCCTGACCATCGGTCTGCGGATGAAAAGCAGAACTCAAAAGCACTTGGGTACCAAGACCCTTCTGAAAAGCTTTCCAAAATTACGAAGTGAATTGAGTACCCCTATCCAAAATAATAGATAAGGGAACTCCATGCAGTCTGACTAGCTCTCGGATATACAATCTGGCATAATCCTCAGCAGTATATGAAGTATGAACAGGCAAGAAATGAGCAGACTTAGTCAACTTATCAACCACAACCCAAATAGAATCATGATGGCATCGAGAAGGAGGTAAACCAATCATGAAGTCCATATTTATCTCTTCCCACTTCCAAGTGGGAATACTAAACTCTTGCATCATACCACCAGGTCTTTGGTGTTCAACCTTAACCTGTTGGCATGTTGCACACCTAGCTACAAATGCTGCTATATCTTTCTTCATGCCACTCCACCAATACATTTCCCGCAAGTATCGGTACATCTTGGTGGCACCAGGATGAATAGAATATCGCACCCCATGTGCTTCAGCCATAATCCTCTGTCTCAGATCATCAACATTCAGGACACACAATCTACCCTGCAATCTCAACACACCATCTCCCCCTTGGGAGAAAACCTCTACTTTTTAGTCCTTGACTGACTCCTTCAGTCTGACCAAACTAGCAACTAAGTATTGCTTTTCCTTCACTTTTGAAACCAAGGAGGATTCGGAACTACTCTGAACCCCTATATTACCTTCAGCAGAGTCAAACAACCTAACCCACAATCTAGCCAAATGATGTACATCACAAGCCAACTCTTTCTTACCTTTTACCACATGTGAAACACTACCCATGGACACTCTACTTAGGGCATCCGCCACAACATTGGCCTTGCCCGGATGGTACAACATACTCATATCATAGTCCTTTAAAAATTCTAACCATCGTCTCTGCCTAAGATTCAATTCTCTCTTGGGTAAACACATACTGCAGACTCTTATGATCAGTGAAAACATCAACATGGACACCATACAAATAGTGTCTCGGGATTTTCAAAGCAAATAAAACAGCAGCCAACTCAAGGTCATGGGTGGGGTAATTTTTCTCATGGGGTTTCAACTGTCTAGAAGCATAAGCTATCACCTTACCCTTCTGCATCAATACGCAACCCAACCCAACTCTCGAAGTATCATAGTACACCACAAAACCATCAATACCATCAGGTAAAGTCGAAATAGGGGTTAAAGTGAGTCGAGTCTTCAACTCCTGAAAACTCTTCTCACAAGATTCGAACCACAAGAACTTCACTTTCTTTTGGGTCAATCGAGTCATAGGAGACACTATAGAGGAGAAACCCTAAAAAAATGGCAGTAATATCCAGCTAAACCCAAGAAACTTTGGATATCAGTTGGAAAAATAGGTCTAGGCCAATTTCTAATTGCTTCGGTCTTTTGGTGATTAACTCTAATACCCTCAGAAGAAATGGTATGACCCAGAAAAGCAACAGACCTTAGCCAAAACTCGCACTTACTGAACTTGGCAAACAACTTGTGATCTCCAAGGTTTTGCAAGACAGTTCAGAGATGATCAGAATATTCATCCTCACTAAGGGAGTACACCAGTATATCATCGATGAACACTATAACAAACATATCTAGTTATGATCTGAACATTCGATTCATAAGGTCCATGAAAGCTGCTGGGGCATTAGTTAACCCAAAAGACATAACAAGAAACTCAAAATGGCCATAACGAGTTCGGAAAGCGGTTTTCAAGATGTCACACTCCCTAACTTTGAGTTGATAATAGCCGAAATGAAGGTCTATCTTTGAGAAATAACTTGCATCTTGCAATTGGTCAAACAAATCATCTATTCTCGAAAGAGGGTACTTATTTTTAATGGTGACTTTATTCAGTTGGCAGTAATCAATGCACATACGAAAAAAGCCATCTTTCTTTCTCACAAACAACATAGGAGCACCCCAAGGAGAAGCACTAGGCCTTATGAAACCCTTATCTAGTAGATCTTTGAGTTGCTTTTTCAACTTCTTAAGTTCTGCAGGGACCATACGATAAGGAGGAATAGAAATGGACTGAGTATCGAGAAGAAGATCAATCCCAAACTCTATCTCTCTATCAGGAGGTATCCTTAGGAGATCATCTGAAAAGACATCAGAAAACTCATTGACGAAGTTGACAGACTGGAGAGTTGGAGTCTTAGACTTAGTGTCTTTGACTCTAACCAAATGGTAAATATACCCCTTGGAAATAAGCTTTGTAGCTTTGAGGTAAGAGATAAAATAACTCTTGGGTGACACAGAATTCCAAGACCACTCAAACATGGATGCACCCAGAAACTGAAACTTGACCACTCGGGTTCGACAATCAATAGAGGCATAAGAAAAATATAGCCAGTCCATACCCAGAATCACATCAAAATCTACCATGTCTAACTCAATCAGATCAGCCAATAAGACTCTTTGAAGAACGATAATAGGACACTTTTTATACACTTTCTAGGAAACAATCAAATCACCCACTGGGGTAGAAACTAGGATAGGCTTAGGAATAATCTCAGGAATCATTTTAAAATTCACAGCAATCAAAGGTGTAACATATGAGAAACTAAATCCAAGTTCCAACAAAGCATACACATTAAACTGAAATATACGAAGCATACTAGCAACAACATCGGGAGAGTCCTCCTATTACTGGCGGGACGGTAAATCATAGAATCTATTCTGGTGCTGCCCGCCAGTATTGCTAGAAGAGGCACCCTGAGCTGGGGCTGGGCGAGTCGCTGGAACTGGAGCACTAACAGTCTGAGTCTGGGTCTGAGGGTGATAGTCACGACGCCCTTGTCAATCTTGTGGACAATCTCTAACTCTGTGACCCATGTCAATACATCGGAAACAACCCATCTTCTCACACCAACACTCACCCAAATGAGCCCTACCACACTTAGGACACAGGGTATGATTTGGCTTACTGCTAGCACTATACTAGGACCTGGATGCATATGACCTGGTACCTTGCTCCTGCCTACCTCTAGGCACGGAAGAACTAGTAGATGATGGTGCTGGCATAGATGAACTATCTTGATACTGAGGGCGACTCCCTCCCTGCGATCTAGTCTGGCCCTGTCCGTGCTGCTTAAACCTAGCTCTTTTATTCCCTCTCATTCTATCTCTCTCTTTAATCTTATCTGCCTCAATTTTTCGGGCATGAGTCATCATCCTAGAAAGATTTATCTCACTATTCAGCATAGTAGACCTACACTTTTTAACCACATAACTAGACACTCTAGGCACAAACTTACTCATACTAGCCCTGTCGCAGGTTCATAAACTCTTCCACCTTCGCCTCCCTTATCTCCAAAGGGAAAAACTTATCTAGGAATGCATCCTGGAACTCTTGCCAAGTTGTAGGGACAGATCCCTCACCTCTACCTTTCCTCTAAGTAACAACCCAATCATAAGCTAGGTATTTCAATCTATACGCAGCCAACTCCACACAATGTTCCTCAGATGCATGCATCACCTGAGTAATCTTCCGCACCTCCTCTAAAAATAATCGTGGATTCTCATTAGACTTGGACCCATAGAATTTCGGCAGATTCATCCGTATGAAGTCACGGATCCTGGAAGCAGCTGAATCACCTCCCTGCTGCTGTGGAGCCGGGGCTGGGTTGGACTAAACATTTGCAGTAATAGCTTAGGCCAGCACCTGAAAGACAACCTAAAATTCAGTATGAGACACGTTTCATTCAATGGGTCAGTGGGTTAAGGTTGCTGACATCATTATTTCTTCTCACTCGACGTGGAGGCATATTTCTGAAAGAGGAGAGGATGAATCAATAGCAGAGAGAGACACTTTAAGCACGACAGACTTTTGAAAGAAAGAATCACACTTTTTCCTAAAATATCTTGTAGCCTCTTTGTCATAGGTGTGGCACGCTACACATTGATGATCAAGACTCTACTTAACGCAGTTTGTCAGACTCCCTAGGACACCTTAAAACCTTAGGCTCTGATACCAAGTTTGTAACGCTCCAAAAAATGGGTCCTGGAGCATCACACGATGCTTGAGGCTACGAGTAGCCCCAAGCTAACCCTTTGAGCCATTTTCATTCAGTTCAACACAAATCTATGGGGTTTCCATAAATAACCCTCAAATATCAATAGAGTAATCATCATCCAAGAATAAAAGAATTTCAGAAAGATAACAAAATATGACTTATTAGTCAACTCCTAACATCTATACTAGTCTGACAAGCCTATAAAAAAATCAATAACACCAGCGATCCATTGAGATATGCTCCAACTGACTCATACTCAGTTATCAAATGTAAACGATTCCGTGAAACCAACATCAGACATCACATCCTCGAAAGATGAGGACTCACCACAACAGAGGATATAGAACAACGTGCCCGAAGAATCACTGTCAAACCTAGAACTGAGCACCTAAACCTACATTTCGAGAAAATGCAGCTCATATCCAAAGATGTGGGTCAGTACCATGGAAAGAAACCGAGTATATGGGGGTGTATGCAGTTGTATAAACATCATCATCATAAATATTTATAAGAAATATGCAGGATGTATGAAAGACTCACATAGCCCGAAGAAAATCATCATAATCATGAGAGGATGAAATAAGTACAATAACACATGTGAGTCATTATATAATTTGTCAATCACTTTCAGTTCATCAAGAATATCAATTCTCATAATGTAAATATCATTTACATCTTTCAAAAGAATAACTTTCACAATTCCACTTTCAAATCACTTCACCATTCACCATAGACACAAGGAAACACACACACACACTGGGAGATCCTATAACTGACATAAACTATATGAGCTACATGGAGTCTAACGTACAACCCACGTTGGGGAGAGCCGTCCTATCCTTGACATTGGAGTAGGTCTATCGTTATCAAATCCACACAAACTAGTGATCACTATATAAATCAGCCTCAGGCTCACTCCTACTAGGGCACGTAGTTCTAGTGAAGTAAGGTCGCTTTATACCTCCCACTTGGTGCTAAAGATTTCTCCCGGACTTAGCTCAGATCATTTTAAAGACAATCCACAACAAAACAATTTTAGTAATATATAAATATACATCGGGAGCCATCATGCTTCCCATCTATCAAAATCAACCATGTTGTAGATTTCTTTCACACTCGTGTTCAAAATAACTCCATTAAGACCAAAAGGTTAAAAATCGAATAAAAATCATGCCTTTGTAAAGAAAATTACTTTTGGGCACAAGAACGAAAGAGAGTTCTTGTTGAAAAACCCTACATACTTTGAATGATGAAATTTAGATCGATACTCATTTTTGAGATATTAATCGTGCCTTTGAATGATGGTTCTTGGAGTTCTTGAACTAGGAACTTGAAATCTTGAATAAATTTGTAGAATTAATGGTGAACTTTGGAGGTTCTTGAAGTTGGATGTAGGAGCTTAGGTTTTCTTTTTGAGGGAATTTGATGAAATATAATATATAATGCTTCTAATAGTCTTTAATATAGGGTTTAGACGGATTTTGGGTGAGGGGAAAGGACCAAAATGCTCCTAAAAATCAAATAATTCTCGAATCTGTCCTTTGGTGGACTATTTTGATAGTCTAAAGTAGATCAACCATAACGTTTTACTCCGATATTCAAATTAGATGAAACCAATTTAATTAGAAATAGGACTCTCATATCTTTTCGTTGATATATAGTATCTCACCCAAATCATTGTGTACAAGGATTTATGATCGTTTGAAGTTGACCCAAAAATTTGCTTTTGATAGGCTGAAGTAGATGGACCATAAAGTTTTTCTCCGATTGACAAATTGGATAAAACCAATTTCATTGGAAAGAGGACTCACAGAGCTTTCCGTTGATATATAGTAGATCACCCAGATCATTATGTACAAGTAGTTATGATCATTTATAGTTGGAGAAAAAATACGCCAGGCCTCAGTACTTTTTCCTGCACGTTTTACTATTCACTACTATTCACGGTGCGATTGGAATGTTCATAACTCGTCGCTCGGGTGTCCGTTTTGGTTGATCCACATATCGTTGGAAATATTATTCAATACTCTACACAATGGTGGGTCATAATCTAAAACATTTCGCATGAAAAATTTATAATTTATTCTAGAAGATAGAACCCAACACGTTTACGCACAAAATTTCAATGAAAAATTTCCCGGGGTATTACAATAAGATAAAGTCTCAATGGAGATAACTAGGATTATGCACAAGGATAGATAAAAGAGGGTATAAAACATTGATATCCAAGAAATGCCTATATCATCTTCTAAACCCACACTCTTTATTTTACTTTGTACACACATCAAGAAAGTTCTAGACATCAAATGCAACAAGGAATACTCAAGAACCTTACACACACGTGAAAAATGCTCAGCTTAAGTAGGATGATTATAGGATCTCAAGCATACAATCACATAATTCAGAATTAATCCAACAACGTACAAGAGTCATAAACTAGATCCTAGGAGTCTCAAAAGCAGTAACTTAATCAATCAACATGCTCTTTACATACAAAACTGCTTGCACTAAGCAATCATACATAGAATCAATAAGAATATCTCACTAAACTAACATAAAACTTTAAAAATTAATCCTAAAAAGAAAAAGAACAGTGATTCAAAGGGCATCCCTGTGGAAAAGAATAAAAAAGAACAACCATGGGTGGATGAAGTGTGCACCTAAATTGACCCAACTAACTAAAAACTAAAAAGTAAAAAGAAAATATTTTTGTAATTTTTTCAAATTTAGGAAAAAACTATAAAAATAACTAGAAATCAAGATCCTACAACATCACTTCACCTGAAACATATGAATTTCCCCACCCTACACTTAAAAAATTCATTTTTGTCCCTAATGTTGAATTTAAAAGAAGAGATAGAAATACTCCCTGAGGCCTCTAGGCCTAGCTAGTATTATCTTTAAATATCAAGAGGGTCTGTGGACCCCACACTTAGTCTCTGCCAGGATCCTTAACTCGGGTCTCCGATACTCTGAATTCCCATCACCCTGTGACTCAAAACAAAAACAAAAACTACGTGAAGTAAAAATAAAATACTAAAAATAAAATACATACCTTTACTTGGGTTTCCTCTCAAGAAGCGCCTGTTTCAGCGTCACGGTCTGGCCCAACATCACAACTCAACCGACTTACTTCATCCTCATCTTCCTAATTGGAGGCCTTCTTCTCAGTCTCTTTTGACCTCTTGAGAGTGAACCCTTAAGGTTAACAACTTTTATAATTTTAGCCTTTTCAGGCTCATAAATTATCATTAATTCAGGATTAGGAGGTACCCCGAGCAACTCAATGAGATTGTTCGAAGAGATTTTTGGTGTTGCACTCTCTACCACCCCATAGTTGTCCACTTCAGTCACTGTAATCATACATAAATATTGGTAATACGAAGGTCGATTAAGTATCTTATAAATCCTAAAAACTGCCTTTTCATCATCCAATCTTATTATGAGAGTGCCCTCTCTCACATCAATCGGTGCTTCTTCTGTGTATAGGAATGGACGTCCCATAATGATCGATACCCTTCTATCTGTATCAAAATCTATAACAATAAAATCATATGGAATTACAAACTTACCAACCCTGATGAGGACATCCTTAATTGTTCCTTTGGGCTAAACTATGCTCTTGCCCACTAATTGGATTATCAAAGGGCTTGATCTTGGCTTACCCAACCCTTGAGTTTTGGACATAGATATAGGAATTAAATTTATACTCTCTCCTAAATTACTCAAGGCATATACTATTTCGCCATCACCAATATAAATAGGGAGGGTGAAACTTCTTGGTCCTTATGCTTTTTGGGCACCTTTTTTATTACCACAGTGCACTCCTCCGTCAGTGCCAAAGTCTCAACCTCATGTAGCTTAACTTTATTATTCACCACGTCCTTCAAGTACTTAGCGTACTTGGTCATTCCCTATAAAACATCTAGAAGAGGAAGTTTAATGTAAAGCTCTCTGAATGCATCAAAGAACTTTTTGAAGCATACATCCTCCTTTGCTTTCTGGAACCACTGTGGGAATAGTAGTGGTGCTCATTCCTTCTCAACAACTTTTGTTTTTAGGAAGTCAAACTTCCCTAAATTTTAAGAAACTTTTCCTACAATTGGCTGAGGAACAAACTCTACATCTACATCCTTATTTATCTTTGGAGGCCTATCATTCATCTCTTTACCACTTCTCAAAGTAATTTCCATCACTCTTTTGGGAGGTTTATTATAACTTGGCAAAACACCCCAAGGCCTTGTATTTTGTGCTAGCACCAGTTGCCTCACTTTCTACTCTGACTATTTCTGTGCAAATTGCTAATTTTTTTTATTTCAGTAGCCATTTGTTCTTGGCTGGCCAAAATCTTTTTCATAGTCTCTTAAATGTTACTGGCCTGAGTATTTTGCTAATGCTTCTAGTTTTTACCCTAAGGACACATTGGCTGAGTCTGCTAATTTTATTATATGGATTACTATAATTCAACTTTTGTCATTGCCCATAAAGTTGATGGATTTAGGATTTGCATCACATAAGTCTATAGTGTGGCCACTACTTCCATAAATCTAACACCATACTGGAGTCTGCTGCACCGTATTAACCTGATCCTGAGTGTGCTACATACCCAACTTGCTGAATTGATTCATCATTTAATTATGCATAGTTGAAAGTTAGGCAACTAAGGTTGTTATGCTGTCAATTTCAATCACACCCACAACCTTTTTCACTAAGCTCCTTAAGGTATCACCATGACTATCTAGATTTTCTTGTGCAGTCTGGCTCAACACGGTGTATAACTTATCATAAGTGTTTTCCAAATCCTAACCACCTACAGCTAAATTTAGAAAAATCTTTGTATTATGGTCAAGATCTTCTACAAAGGTGTGAGATAATAACTTACTAGACTGCTAATGATATGGACAGTCCCAAAAAAGAGCTTTTAACCTCTCCTAATCATGATATAGATTCTCATCTGGCCTCTACTTAAAACTAAAAATCACACTATAAAGTCTCGCAGTCTTTCCATAGAGAAAGAATCAGATGAAGAACTTCTGAGCTAAGTCACCCCAAGTTGTGATTGAACCTATAGACTTAGTTTTCAACTAATTCTTTTATTCCCCCGAAAGTGAGAAGGGGAAGAGTGTTAACCTTACATAATCAGTTGACACACCCGTAGGGATGAATGTGTCATTGACCTGTAGAAAGTTTTACATATGGAATTAGGGATCTTAATGTGATAGATCAATGAATTATCGACTACTGTGCAAGAGCTGCACCATGTTCTACTTCAGTTCCAATCTACCTATAAGAGCTGATCTTCGAATAGCAGAGGTCACATTAGTCGCAAGTAGGATTGCTACTTTACAAGCTATCCTGTAGACTCGTGGATCCTCATTCTTGGGAGAAACAATGTCTTGTTCCTCATAAATTTTTGAGATATGGTAGAGAAGGACTGCTTCTCTCTTCTGCTGGTAAAAGCATTGCTTAATCTTGGGGTTTTATTCAACTAACTCTCTATCTTTTGCCAACTTACTAGCTTGTTAACCTGTTGCCTGCAAATTTAAAAACCAAGACCAAGTGAAAATAACCAAAGAAATCAAAAAGTGAAACTAAAAATATGATGGTTACCAAATTATAAGTCCTTGGCAATGGCACCAACATCTTGTTTCTCCCAAGTGCACACACAAGTGTATATGGTCTCTCCAAGTAATACAATGGCCTTATAAAAAGCCAAATCTTAATCCCTTGGAGACTTGTGTTAAAAAAAATCCAAGCTTAGTTCTCTAATGAGATTAATCAAGTGCTACAGAACCAAAAGAGTTTATAAGTTATAAATAATTGTAAACTAAATAATGTGGTAAAGTACCAGTTTAAAATAATTAATGGGAAAATCCTAGGGTTAAGGCTCTGCGAACAATCATACTACGTTGTGGAACTTTATTGGTTAGGTTAATTATCTTGGTTGTTGGTTCACGGGGTCTATACTATGACTATGGCCTTCTGAACCTCTAATCAGTTATCCAAATTACCCCCCACAACTACATCATCAAGAGGAGATGCGAGAACTAAGTTAACTGCTTTTGTATTCATCCCTAATTGAACCAAATATAATACTTAAGTATATTCCTATCCCAAGTGCAAATCATAACATCAATTTATGAAGATTATGATCCTATTCTATTAAACCCATATTCTACTCTACCATTCATCCTTTCAAGTTCATAATAGAATTTTATAACATGTATGTTAAGGTTCATGACTCATTAAAATAGTAATAACAAGGATAAACAAATAACCAAATATGATAATTAATCATAACTAAATCAATTGCAAACAATCGTACTCATGTTCTTGGTCTTAACTCTGGAAAAGGGTATTTACCCAATCATCAACGTAACAACAATCACAATAATATAATCTATGTTAAAATCTATAAACAAACTAAGGTAATAGACAAAAACCCTAATAAAAGTTTTCTCTGTCTCCTCTTCATGTCCCAAGGTTGTCCAATGTCTCCAACATAATAACTAAGTGTTCTATTTATACTTGGACAATAAATGCCATTTTTTACTAAAGGGCGTACTATGCCAATATCACACTATGTAGGCAGAAAGTGTAATGACCTAATTTTCTAGAACCGGAAGTCACCGGTGCTCATGATCCCGAAGGACCACAAGCCAACCCTCTACTGATATCTGTACCCGAACACTACATAATATAGATAATATATGTGTAAACTGGCCATAAGGTTCAAAACATCTAAAAATACTCAAAATTGAAAACTAAATACTGATACATCTGTCCCAAAGCCTTTAAACTGTCTGAACTATGGATTTGATGGGCCATGACCCCAACTAACTTGGTCTACTTAAAATAAACAAAATATGATACAATAATGATAAAAGGATCATTCTCGAATAAAGTTGACTCACTGCTACATCTACTACTACTGACTGGGACTAAACTGCTAAGGGTACTCTGGATCTCATGCCTCTGAACTTATAGTGTCAAATAAAATACCATTGTGCAAATGCGTTAGTACAGGGATGTACCGAGTATACAGATGAGGCAAGGCTAAATGTAAGGGCTTATGCATAAATAATTACTTAACTAAGTAATCATGAGAATACTGAATGGGGACATATGCATGTATGCACAAACCATAACTTAAAACATTGCAACTCGAAGTACTGAAACTCGAATACTGCTTTACTTTTATCTGAACTCACTATTAATGCCTGAGATACTGAATAACTGAATTTACTTATATCAATGACTAAAAGATGAGCTTTCTACTCTCGACTGACTGCATCGGAGGCTAAACCTTTCTAATGAATGATTCTGGGATCTACTATCAATGACAAGTGATGATCATATCTAAATCTGATAACAAAAATACTCAACCTAATCTGAGATTGAGATCAAGCCTATCTGATGGGTGATCTTAGGATCTAATAATAAGATTACTCAACTGAATATGAGACTGAGATCAAGCCTATCAAACGGGTGATCTATAGATCTGATAATGAGATTCCTCAATTGACTATGAGACTGAGATCAAGCCTATCTGATGGGTGATCTCTAGATCTGATAAATGAGATCACTCAACTGAATAAGAGACTGGGATCAAGCCTATCTGATGTGTGATCTCCAGATCTGATAATAAGATTACTCAATTGAATATGAGACTGAGATCAAGCCTATCTGACGGGTGATCTCGGGATTTGATAATGAGATTACTCAACTGAATATGAGACTGAGATTAAGCCTATCTGATGGGTGATTTCTAGATCTGATAATAAGATTACTAAACTAAATATGAGACTGAGATCAAGCCTATCTGACGGGTGATCTGTAGATCTAATACTGAATAACTTTATATGGGACCAAGCCTATCTGACGGGTGGTCTATGAATCAATGGTGCTATCTGAGTTCCTCACTGAGATAGATAACTGTCTCTTACAATCCTAATTTCTGAAGATTGATACTGAAACTGTAACTATAGGAAGTAGTCACTTAATCGATATGCCCTAAATTTCAACTGGTGGGCCTGTAACCCTAGCTGGAAGGGTGTCAATACCACTCCACGGGTAAAGACCTATCTGTTCAAGCTATCTGATGGGTGACCCTCGTAGGAAGTCAAGCCTAAGGCAATATAATAGTCAAGCCTATCAGACAGGTGATGAGCCTTTCCTGACGTGTGAATCCTGCATCCTATGCTGGCTACGCAGTTTTGGAGTTTAGGGATTGCTCCTAACAAATGCCTATCTGATAGGGATCCTCCATCACTGCCCTCGCTCGGTGCTAGCTCCTACGCCCAACTAAAAGACTCTAAACTGGTTCTTAATTGAACACAAACTAAGCTGAGTCTGATACTGATCATGTTTCTCGAATGATCTAATTGAGTTAAGCTAAATTCACTTGGTTCTACATCTGAAAGAGTACTACTGAATCTCTTTAACTAACTGAACAACACAGAGCTTTGAATAGAGTACTCAAATACTACAGAGGTCAGAACTGAACACTTGAATACTACTAGATCTGAGCTGGGTACAAAACTGAGGCTAGATTACAAGCGATACTGAGATTACGATGATTACAGAGATTACTGAGATTTCTTACGTCCTATATCTATCTGAGAATACAGAATTCTACAACTTGCTAAGATTTAAGAATCATAGCTCGACTATAATTATCATGAAAATTGACACGGTCTCTAGACAGCAGCTAAATTGTCGGGTATAAATACCCTCAGGACTTGATAACATAAAAGTAAATATAGCCATTCTTGAATAATCAAGACCATGGACAATCATTCATCATCACAATCACTAAGGCATCACTTCAAGCATTTAGGAATCCTAAACATGTAATAACATAGGGGGACATGCTAGTGGATCATACTCCATTCAACAAGGTCTTGCATCAAACACTTGGCATGTATTAAAGTATTAGCATGTATCAAAGAGCACATAATTAGGAAATTTTATGCTATCATGGCATAATTCATTCACTAAGGCTTTTCAACAAACACTTGGCATGCATGGGCTTGCACACAATTCGAAATTTCTAATCAACATGCTAGAATGGCTCTAATTCCTTCACATAAGCATTTCATCAAACATATGGGGAGCATGCTTTGCTTATTCAACAATTTCTACACCAAATTGACATGAACACAATACTTAACAAGCAACTTAAAGAGGGTTTATCGTGAACATCATATGAATATTACATACTAGGCTCAAAGATTGAAAGCCTTGTAAACAAACATGAATAGCAACTCAATAATAGCATGAACATCAGTTTCAACTCACATGAATCATGAAAACTCATAAACATAAAAGCTTTGAAATTTAGAAAAGGGTTCTTGAGCTTCTTGGATGAAAGGGACCCAAATATCAACATCTACATACCTTAGAGAAATTCTTTCTTAAAAGCCCTTGGACAGATTCTTGATTTCTTGATTTCTCTTGAAGAAGGAAGGGTTTTGATTTTTATTACAACCCTAGCTCTTGTTCTTGAACAACTTTGAGAGAAAATAATGATATTTTGGGTGAAATGAGGCCAAACCCCGTGTTAAGGAGTATATATAGAGGTTGGGAAAAGACCCTTTTTGCCCCTGGAATTAAACTAAAGAATCTCGATTTTACATGTTGGTGCGACGCGCTATAATTGTCCCAGATCACTAGAAATTTGACAATCAGGAAAATACTTGATGGCGCGACGTGGTGGAATCGCGTTGCCACCTTTGCTGCGAACTGGAAAGGCACCAAAAAGCGGTGGAATTGTGTTGATGCACTAGAAATTGACAATTCTAAAACTAAGACTTGGCGCGATGTGCCATAATCATGGAGGCTAACTGAATTTTGACGATTGCAATTTTGGTTGGCTCCACGATGTGCTAAAGTGCCAGGTGGCATACTGTCTCACTAAAATAGCTTTAAATTTTTTCTTGAGTACCGGATATGGGTGAATTTGGTATCGACGGAAAGCTTATTCAATGCTCTACATGAAAAGAAGTCGATATTGGGGAAATTCTATGCGGTTCAAAATACTTCTCACTTGGGAGGACACTTTTAAACTTTTTAGGGCTGGATTCACACTTCACTTGACATCAATAAAGTTTACAAGAGAGTGCCACATTCATATCGCACACCTAGGCAACATGGAACGTTAAGTACATCAAATCATCATACTTTGATCAACCCTTGTCCCATGCTTTTGTCCTTTGATTCCATGCATTGTGGTGCTATTTCCACTTGATTTTGTAATACCCCAAAAAATTCTCTGATAAAATGAGCCTTAGGGCGTGTCAAGTGAGGCGTAATTATGGCCTTAAAAGATTGAAAAGTGACTTCCTGAGTGAATATCTTGTTAACCATATAGAATTTCCCTAATTTTGAATTTTATCATATAGGAAATTTGATAAGATTTCCATCCATATAAGATTCGCCCAAATCCGATATCCGGGCAAGAAGTTATTACTAATTTAAGTCCTAGTTATAAAACAACATTATTTTAGTGCTTGACGTATCGCAGAGAGGGTCTATTTGACAATTGTCAAATTCCAATGAAACTCCACGATAGTGGCGCTTCGCGGAGGACTCCAATTTCTCAATAGTCAATTTCCAGTGGCCTAGCGCAATTGTGATGAGTCGCGCTGAAGTTCCAGGTCCCAACCAGTGTGACAATGCGATAGCTCTATATTGCAGTGACTCCCATATTCCCATTTGTTAATTTCCAGTGAGCCACCGTGATAGTGGGGCATCGCGGTAGCCCATAAAATCAAGTTTCCAGTTCAATTTTTCCAGCTTCATAAAAAAGTTAAAAAGGTCACTTTGGACATTTTCCAAGCCTCTTAAACTGTGCAAACACCAAATTGAAGTTATTTACAAGCATTATATGAAGTTTTTCTGAAGTTTTCTCTCAACAAGAACCGTAAGTAATCAAAACCTCTTCTAAGAATCTCAAGAATCCACCATAAATTTTTTAAATTAAGTCAAGATTAAGGGTTCCCAAGTCAAGGTCTTCAAGAACCCTCATTCAAGAGTACGAATAGAGTTCCAAAAGTGAGAGTTCATCCAAAGCTTCTAATTCAAGGTATGTGGGGGTTTGAACAAGGGTAATTCTTTCACCTTTGTGCCCAAAGGCTTATTTAAACTACAATTCTCTGCAATTTATGATATTTTACATGAAATTGAATTGGGGGTTTTTCACCCATTATTATCGATTACAATATTTTGATACTTCTCATGAATTGAGAGTCTAATGGCAAATTTTCACATGTTTTCTTGAGAAATTGCAGCTGGGTCTATACCCCATGATTTTAATACTTGAGAAGTTAATAGTTGAAATGTTTAAAACATTAAAGTATATGAGTATGTTGAGATTTTTAGATAAATTGCTGAAATTTCCAGATTTCTACATGAGTTATGAATCTATATGCTATCTATTATGCTTTTGATGAATTCTAACTTGAGATTGAATTATGAGTTACTGAACCCTACTTGAGACTTGAGATTTTATGAACTATTATTCTATAAGCACCCATGATTTGAGTATTCTCAGATTATTGAGAAATGTTTTAACCTAATGGTTATTGGGTTTTGAAATCCACTCTACCACATGATATTACAGATTTGATTATTGGGTTTTTATTAAACCATGAGATTATTCTAAAGTGAATTTTCATGAGATGGGGGATATAAACTAAAAGGAGTAGTGTTTAGCACCGAATTGGGTAAGTTACCATGGTTTCTTACCCCAGAACTATGTGCCACCATAGGTTGGGCCTATGGCCTAGATGATTATTGGGCCTAAGGCTAAGATATTAGACCTGAGGCTGAGATAAGTGATTACTGAATTGAGGTTATACTCCCTGGAAAAGAGTATGACCCTCCTCCCCAATGTGGGGTCTCTTTCTTAGGAGGACAAAATGTTGGACTCTATGTAGCTTGCATGGTTTATATCATTTACGAGAAATATCCCTTATAACTAAAGCTTTGAGATAAGATATTTTCCTTTAAAACTAAAATACTTTCCCTTGATATGAGTATTTTTCCCTAAAGCTTGAAATGAGATATTTTCCTAACGTGAATCAAATGCCTTCAAGTATGTTTCAAAGTTATATGATTCCAAATTCTAAGTATTTGAATTCAAAAGAATTATGAGTTCTTGAGCGTTAAAGAAGTTTTACTCTCCATGAGACATATGCATGAGTTGAAAGTATTGCTTAAAGTTTTGTTTAGTCTTGAGTAATGAGAATAAGAGAAGAGTACAACTTTCAAAGCTAAAAGTATAATGACTCCGGAGATTGTGTTATATGTTCAATTTTACATAATTCATGAGCTTTGCATTTTATACTTATTCAAGCTATCTAAGTCATTACTTATTATATGCATAATCTGATTAAAGAGTATTGATGTTGTTTTATATAAATACATGCACCCCCACATACTCAGTACATTCTCAAGTGCTGATCCACATATACGTCTATGTGCTACATTGTCTTATAATATAGGTTCAGGTGCTCAGTCCCAACTTCGTCAGTGATTTTTGAGTACTTCTATCTAAATTCATATAGTGGTGAGTCCTTATGGTTTGAGGACCTATATTCAGACATCCCCATATTTTGAGAGACTATGTTATTATTTCCAATTTATTTTGAGTCAGTTAGGGACCTGTCCCAATGGCTCTTTAGTTCATGGATTAGTAGAGGCTTTGTCAGACTAGTTATCAAATTGTGGTTGAATTGAGGTTTTTGGTATTGCTTGGTCATTTGGATTGAGTATTTTCTCCGTATTTCCTTTCATATGATATGACTATGCTAGTGTTTGAATTATTTCATCTTAAAATAATTGTTGTTAGTAAAAAAAGGCTCAAAGGGTTACCTTGGGGCTATTTATATCCTTAAGCATCGTGTGACGTTCTGAGAGGTAATTTTAGGTTGTTACAAACTTTGTATCAGAGCCTATAGTTTTAAGGAGTCCTAGGGAGTCTGACAAGCTGCGTTAAGTAGAGTCTTGATCATCGGTGTGTAGCGCTCCACATGTATGAGTAAGAGGCTACAAGACATTTTAGGAAAAGTTGTTTTTTTCTTTCGGATTCTATCATGCCTACAGTTGTCACTCTCATCTAATAATTCATGCTCTTCTATTTCAGAAAATGCCTCTCTGAAGAGCGGATACCTGCAGAAATGATAATGAGCAACCCCTGCCTGTCGATCCTTCGAATGAGATGGTGCCTCATGCTGAGTTTTGGGCAGCCTTTCAAGTGTTAGCCCAAGAATTCACAACTAATGTTCGGCCTAATAACCAGGCTGCAGTTGCTAATCAGTAGGGAGGTGATGTAGCCTCCGCTAGAATCTATGATTTCATGCGGATGAATTTACTAGAGTTTTGTGGGTCCAAGGCAGGTGAGGACCCACAATTTTACCTTGAGGAGGTGACAAAGATCGCGCAGGTCATGCATGTTTCTGCAAAAGAATGTGTTGTGTTAGCGTCTTACAGGTTGAAGGACATAGCTGATGATTGGGTTGTATTGTTGAGGAAGGGTAGAGGTGAGGATGGAGCTCCTATGACTTGGCAAGTATTCCAAGATGCATTCTTGGACAAGTTCTTTCCACTTAAGATAAGGGAAGCAAAGATTGAGGAGTTTATGAACTTGGGGCAGGGCTCCATGACTATTAAGGAGTACTGCTTAAAGTTCATCTAGTTGGCCAAGTATGCTCCTGACTTAATTTCTGACACCTGAGCTAGTATGAGAAAGTTCATGATCGATGTTTCTAGGTTTGTACCAAAGGAGTGTAGGACTGTGATGCTGCATAAAAATATAGATCTGGCTAGGTTGATGATACATACCCAATAGATAGAGACAGATAATATTAGATAAGGAGATAGAGTAAGGGGTAACAAGAGGGCTAGATCTGAGAAACATGAGTATAGCCAGCCTAGGTTCTATGGAGGGAACCACCCTCAGTTTTAAAGGCGTCTGTCTAATTAAGCACTTTCATCATCTAGTGCTCCAGCATCTGAAGCAAGCAGGAGCATGGGGCAGATCCTTTATGTCTAGATCATAGAATTGTGTTGGTAACAGGCCTCGTTATCCTCCTTGTGCTAATTGTTGTAGGGATCATCCCAGTGAGTGTTTTGTAGATCTAAGGGGTTATTTTGGTTGTGGCAAGCAGGGCCACAGACTTAGAGATTGTCCTCATGCTAGACAGGGGAACAGAGATGCCCAACCTCAGGCTTTAGATAGTAGTGCACCAGCTCCTTCACCTCGTCCTGCCCCTACTTTGGGCGTTCATCTAGTACTGCTGGTGGTCAGTGCCAGAATAGATTCTATGCCTTACCATCCCACCAGGAGCAGGAGGACTCTCCCAATGTTGTTACTGGTATGCTCTATATCTTTTATCTTGATGTTTATATGTTGTTGGACCCCGGGTCAAGTCTCTCTTATGTGACCCCACTTGTAGCTATGAATTTCAAAATAATTCTCGAAAGGATTCCTGAGCCTTTCCTAGTCTCCACACCAATAGGGGAGTCAGTTATTTCTATACAAGTGTATAGAGATTGTCCTGTTATTGTTCTTTATAGAGTCATACTTGCAGATTTGATAGAGTCAGACATGGTGGATTTTGACCTTATTCTGGGTATAGATTGGCTTCATTCTTGTTATATGTCTATAGAATGTCGTACCCGTGTGGTGAAGTTTTAGTTTCTTAATGAACCAACTTTTAAGTGGTCCGGGAGTTCGGTATCTGACAAGAGTCATTTTATCTCCTATCTCAAAGACAGAAAGCTAATATCCAAGGGTTGCATCTATCACCTAGTTAGAGTCAAAGACACTAAGTTCGAGGCTTCAACTATTCAGTCAGTCGATATTGTTAATAAGTTTCTAGATGTTTTTTCAAAAGATCTTCTGGGGTACCTCCCGATAGAAAGATAAAATTTGGGATTGACCTTCTTCTCGATACTCAGCCTATTTCTATTCTGCCATATCGTATGGTACCTACAGAGCTTAAGGAGTTGAAAGAGCAACTAAAAGATTTTTTAGTCAAAGGTTTCATTAGGTATTTCTCCTTGGGGCACACCTTTTTTATTCGTGTGAAAGAAAGATGATTCTTTGCGTATGTGCATTGACTATCGTCAACTTAACAAGGTCACAATCAAAAATAAATATCCTTTTTCTAGAATTAATGACTTGTTTGACCAGTTGCATAGTGCAAGTTATTTCTTTTTGATAGACCTTAGATCCGGCTATCATCAACTTAAAGTGAGGGATTGTGATATTTCAAGGACATCCTTTTGAACTCGCTATGGTCACTTTGAGTTTTTAGTGATGTCCTTCGGGCTAACCAATACCCTAACCGCCTTTATGGACCTCGTGAATTAAGTGTTCAAACAATATCTTGATATGTCTGTCATTGTTTTCGTAGATGATATCTTTGTGTACTTCCGTAGTGAGCATGATCATGCAGATCACCTTAGAATTATCTTGCAAACTCTTAGAGGTCACCAATTGTTTGCAAAATTTAGTAAGTATGAATTTCGGCTAAGGTCTGTAGCCTTTCTAGGTCACATTGTTTTAGTCGAAGGTATTAGAGTTGATCCTCAAAAGACAGAAGCTATATGAAATTAGCCTAGACCTATCTCTCTGTCTGATATTAGAAGTTTCTTGGGTCTAGTGGGCTACTACCGCTATTTGGTTGAAGTTTTCTGCTCTATTGCATCTCCTATGACCCGATTGACTCAAAAGAAAGTTAAGTTCCAGTGGTCAGATTCCTATGAGATGAGTTTTTAGGAGTTGAAGACTCGACTTACTTCATCCCCTGTGTTGACTTTGCCTGATGGCACAGATGGTTTTGTGGTATATTATGATGCCTCTAGGATTGGTTTGGGTTGTGTGTTAATGTAAAGAGGTAAGGTTATAGCCTACTCCTCTAGACAGTTAAAGCTGCATGAGAAGAATTACCCAACCCATGATCTTGCGTTAGCTGGTGTGGTCTTTGCTTTGAAAATCTGGAGACACTATATTTATGGTGTTTATGTTGATATGTTTACTAATCATAAGAGCCTGCAGTATGTGTTTACTCAGACGGAGTTGAATCTTAGGTAGAGAAGGTGGTTAGAGTTGTTAAAATACTATGATATGAGTGTGTTATGTCACCTGGGGCCAACATAGTGGCAGATGCCCTTAGCAGATTGTCTATGGGTAGTGTTGCTCATGTAGAGAAAGGTAAGAAAAAGTTAGCTCGCGATATGCATTATCTATCTAGATTGGGTGTTAGGTTGCTTGATTTAGTCGAGGGGAGTACGTTGGTATAGAGTAGTTTTGAATCTTCTTTAGTTTTGAAATTGAAGGAGAAGAAAGATAGGATCCTAGTTTAGTCAAACTGAAGGAGTCAGTTAAGGGCCAAAAGGTAGAGGTTTTCTCCCAAGGGGGAGATGGTGTGTTAAGATTGCAAAGTAGATTGTGTGTTCTATGTGTTGATGATTTGAGGTAGAGGATTATGGATGAAGCTCATGGCGCGCGGTATTCTATTCATCCCAGCACTACCAAGATATACCATGACTTGCAGAAAATCTATTAGTGAAATGGTATGTAAATGGATATAGCCGAGTTTGTAGCAAAGTGTGCAACGTGCCAATATGTTAAGGTAGAGAACCAAAGACCTAGTTGTGTGATGAAAGAGTTTGGTATACCCATTTTGAAGTGGGAGGTGGTGAATATGGACTTCGTAATTGGGTTGCCTCTTACGCATTGTCATCATGATTCTATTTGGGTTGTTGTAGATAGGCTGACTAAGTCCGCGCATTTCTTGGACATGATCATATCTTATAAAGCTGAGGATTATGCTAGATTGTATATCCGGGAGTTAGTCAGGCTGCATAGAGTTTCGTCGTCCATCATTCAGATAGGGGCACTCAATTTATTTCTCAGTTTTTGAGGGCATTTCAGCAGGGTCTTGGTACCTAAGTTCTTTTGAGTTCTATTTTTCATCCGTAGATAGATGGTCAGGCTGAGAGGAACATTCAGACCCTAGAAGATATGTTGAGGGCATGTGCTCTTGATTTCAAAGGTAGTTGGGATAAGCAATTACCATTGATAGAGTTCGCCTATAACAATAGTTACCATGCTAGCATCGGGATGGCACCATTTGAGGCCTTGTATGGTAGAAGATGTAGATCACCCATAGGTTGGTTTGAAGTAGGTGAAGCTTCCATAATTGGGCCTGATGTAGTGTTTAAAGCCATAGAGAAAGTTAAGTTGATTAGAGAGAGGTTAAAGACAGCTCAAAGTCATTAAAAGTCATATGCCGATGTGAGGAGAAGAGATCTTGAGTTTGAAGTAGGTGATTTGGTGTACTTAAAGATTTCACACATGAAAGGGGTGAAAAAGTTTGGTAAAAAGGGAAAGCTTAGTCCCCGTTATGTTGGTCCATATAGATTCTTTAGCCATGTTGGTAAAGTAGCCTATAAGGTTGAGTTTCCCGCAGAGTTGT
The DNA here is from genome assembly GCF_002878395.1 of Capsicum annuum. NCBI lineage: Eukaryota > Viridiplantae > Streptophyta > Magnoliopsida > Solanales > Solanaceae > Capsicum > Capsicum annuum. The sequence goes on from NC_061119.1 coordinate 101,711,496, forward strand.
CAGCTATTCATCCTATTTTTCATGTCTCTATGCTTAAAAAACATATTGGTGATTCTATTGTAGTAGATCCCTCAGAGAGTGATGATATTCAGAATAGTCTTTCATTTGATGAGATTCCTATTGAGATCCTAGATTTTCAGATTCGTAGGCTAAGGAACAAAGAGGTTCCCTTAGTCAAAGTTTTGTGGCGGAACCAATTGGTTGAGGGCGCTACTTGGGAGGTAGAAGCAGACATGCGAGTCAAGTACCCGGACCTCTTTTCCGTGAGGTTAGATTAATTTGAAGATATTATTCTGTCTAGCTATGTGTCTATTCTTGCATGAGTTCTTACAATTTCGGGGGTATTTAAGAGTGTGTACTTTATTTTCCTGTGTTCCTAGGATAACTAGTGGCATTTGAGGACGAATGTTTCTAAGGGGGAGATATTGTAAGACCCCGCAAAATTCTCTTGTAGAATGAGCCTTAGGGTGTGTCAGGTGAGGCATATATCCGGCCTAAAATATTGAGAAGTGACTTGCTAAGTGAATATCGTGTTAACCATATAGAATTTTCCTAATTTTGACTTTTATCACATGGGAAATTTGATAAGCTTTTCGTTGATATAAGATTAACCAAAATACGATACCTGGGTAAGAAGTTATGGCTAATTTAAGTCCTAGTTGTAAAACAACGTCATTTTAGTGCTTGGCGCATCAGGGAGAGGGTCTATTTGACAATTGTCAAATTTCAGTGGAACTCCGCGATAGTGGTGCATTAAGGAGGACCCCAATTTCTCAATAGTCAATTTCTAGTGGCCTAGCGCAATTGTGACGCATCACACTGAAGTTCCAGGTCCTAACTAGTAGGACAACGCGATGGCTCCGCATTGTGGAGACTCCTAGATTCCCATTTGTCAATTTCCAGTGAGCCATCGCAATAGTGGCGCATCGTGGTGGCCCATAAAATTGGGTTTCTAGTTCAATTTTTCTGCTTTGTACAGAAGTTAAAAAGGGTACTTTTGTATTTTTCCAAGCATCTTAAATTGTGTAAACACCAAATTGAAGTCATTTACAAGCATTCTATGAAGTTTTTCTCAAGTTTTCTCTTAACAAGAACCTAGGTATCCAAAACCTCTTCCAAGATCTCAGGAGTCCACCATAGATTTTCTAAATTAATTCAAGATTCAAGGTTCCCAAGCCAAGGGATTCAAGAACCCTCATTCAAGAGTACAAATAAAGTTCCAAAAGCGAGAGTTCATCCAAAGCTTCTAATTCAAGGTATGTGGGGTTTTGAACAAGGGTAATCCTGTCACCTTTGTGCCCAAAGGCTTATTTAAACTACAGTTCTCTGCAATTTATGAGATTTTACATGAAATTAAATTGGGGGTTTTTCACTCATTATTATCGATTACAATATTTTGATGCTTCCCATGAATTCAGAGTCTAATGGCATGATTTTTACAAGTTTTCCTGAGAAATTGCAGCTGGGTCTATAATCCATGATTTTAATACTTGAGAAGTTAATAGTTGAAATGTTTGAAACATTGAAGTATATGAGTATGTTGAGATTTTGAGATAAATTGCTGAAATTTCCAGATTTCTACATGAGTTATGAATCTATAAGCTATCTATTATGCTTTTGATGAGTTCTAACTTAAGATTGAATTATGAGTTATTAAACCCTACTTGAGACTTGAGATTTTATGAACTATTATTCTATAAGCACCCATGATTTGAGTATTCTGAGATTATTGAGAAATGTTTTAACCTAATGGTCATTGAGCTTTGAAATCCACTCTACCACATGAAATTACAGATTTGATTATTGGGTTCTTATTGAACCATGAGATTATTCTAAAGTGAATTTTCATGAGATGAGTGAGATAAACTAAAGGGAGTAGTATTTAGCACCGAGTTGGGTAAGTTACCATGTTTTCTTACCCTAAAACTATGTGCCACCATAGGTTGGGCCTATGGCCTAGATGATTATTGGGACTAAGGCTGAGATATTGGGCCGAGACCGAGATAAGTGATCACTGAATTGAGGTTATACTCCCTGGAAAAGAGTATGACCCTCCTCCCCAACGCGGGGTCTCTTTCTTAGGAGGAAAAAATGTTGGACTCTATATAGCTTGCATGGTTTATATCGGTTAAGAGAATATCCCTTATAACTAAAGCTTTGAGATAAGATATTTTCCTTTAAAACTAAAATACTTTCCCTTAATATGAGTATTTTTCCCTAAAGCTTGAAATGAGATATTTTCCTAACGTGAATGAAATGCTTTCAAGTATGTTCCAAAGTTATATGATTCCGAATTCCAAGTATTTGAGTTTAAAAGAGTTATGAGTTCTTGAGCGTTAAAGAAGATTTACTCTCCATGAGACATATGCATGAGTTTTAAGTATTTCTTAAAGTTTCTTTTCGCCTTGAGTAATGAGAATAAGAGAAGAGTACAACTTTCAAAGCTAAAAGTATAATGACTCACGAGATTATGTTGCATGTTCTATTTTACATGATTCATGAGCTTTGGATTTTATACTTATTCAAGTCATATGAGTCATTACTTATTACATGCATGATTTGATTAAAGAGTATTGATGTTGTTTTATATAAATGCATGCACCCCCATATACTCAGTACATTCTCAATTGCTAATCCACATATACGTCTATGTGCTACATTATTTTATAATGTAGGTTCAGGTGCTTAGTCTCAGCCTCGTCAGTGATTTTCGAGTACCTCTATCTACATTCCTTTAGTGGTGAGTCCTCGTGGTTCGAGGACCTATATTCAGACATCTCCATATTTTGAGAGACTATGCTGTTATTTCCAATTTATTTCAAGTTAGTTGGGGAGCTGTCCCAATAGATCTCTAGTTCATGGATTAGTAGAGGCTTTGTCAGACTAGTTATCAAATTGTGGTTATGTTGAGTTTTTCGGTATTACTTGGTCTTTTTGCCCGAGTATTTTCTCTGTATTTCCTTTCATATGATATGACTATGCTAGTGTTTGAATTATTTCATCTTGAAATGAGTGTTATTAGTAGAAATAGGCTCAAAGGGTTAGATTGGGGCTACTTGTGGCTTAAGCATCGTGTGACATCCTGGGAGGCAATTTTGGGTCATTACGGATTTTCAGCTTGTACATCAAATTTATATGACCATGATCAACTCCCCAAGCTTCCTAGAACATTAATCACTGCATATTAGATCATAAAACACATGCGATTCAATATAACAAACTAGTAAATGCCATGGCTTAAGCTAAGAGTACTAGCTTTTGTCCCTTGATTGTTAACTTAGTGTTTTTGCTCCAAATTCGATATGAACACACTTTGGACATTATATACCAATTAAATTCTTATATATACAAAGACTTACTCATTAAGCCTAAGATAAATCCTCAAAACAAGATGAATTTAGCCTGGATAACAACATTGAGGTGCATAAATTCACCTCAAATAAGGCACTAAGACAATTTCTCTTCCTCTTTATAGGATGTTCTAATAAAGTAAAAGGAATTGAAGGATCAGTTGCAAGAGTTGTTGGATAAGGGATTTATTTGACCCAATTTATCACTTTGGGGTGCACCTATCTTGTTTGTTAAGAAAAAGGATAGGTCGATGCATATGTGTATTGATTATTTGGTAGTTGAACAAGGTGACAATAAAGAATAAGTATCCTCTTCCTCGTATTGATGATTGGTTCAATCAATGCTTTGGTGTTTTTAAAGCTTGATTTGAGATCCGTTATCACCAGTTGAGGATTAATGCTTTGGATATTTCGAAGATAGCTATTCAAACTCGATATGGTCATTATGAGTTTTTGGTCATGTTTTTTTGGTTGTCCAATTCCCCAACTAGATTTATCGATATGATGAACATGGTTTTTTGATCTTATATCAACTCTTGTGTTATTGTATTTATAGATGATATCTTTTTTTATTCCAAGAATAAGGCCGATCATGAAGAGAATTTGCAGATTGTACTCTAAAAATTAAGGGATGAGAAGTTGTATGTTAATTTCTCCAAGTGTGAATTTTTGTTGGAGTCTGTCTCTTTCTTGAGTCATGTAGTGACCAAAGATGGTATTATCGTCGATCTAGCTAAGATTGTAGCAGTTAGTAATTTTTATAGGCCTAATTTTCCTACTAAGATTTGGAGTTTTGTTGGTTTAGCAGGTCACTATCGGCATTTTATTGAGGGTTTTTTCATATATTGTAGCTTCATTGACCAAGTTAACTTATAAAAAGATTTCCTTTTAGTGGTTCGATGCTTGTGAGGTAAGCTTTCAAAAGTTCAAGAATTTGTTGCCTTCAACTCCTATCTTGAATCTTCCAAAGGAGGTCATGCATTTTACCATATTTTGTAATGCTTCAGGTGTTAGTTTAGGTGCTGTATGCAAAAAGATAAGGTAATTTCCTATGCTTCTTGTCGGTTGAAGCCACATGAGAAGAATTACCCTATCTATGGTTTGGAGTTGTGTGTGGTTGTTTTCCCTTGAAGTTATAGAGGCACCACTTGTATGGAGTCTGTTGTGAAATTTTTCTCAAATCATCATAGCCTTCAGTACTTCTTCACCCAGTGAGACCTTAATATGAAGCAGCGCCGTTAGCTTTAGTTGCTTAAGGATTGTTATTTGACTATTCTCTATCATTCGATTAGAAAGTGTAGCTTGGCATATATTTTGACTTAGGAGAGACCTTTAGCCATGAAGGGTTAGTCTTTAGCTAACTAAATGATTAGGATTGATATTTCTATATATGGATGTGCCTTGGCATTTGTGGAGGCCAGGTCTTCCTTGTTAGAGTACATTCTAACTCATCAGTTTAATGATGTTGAGTTGAGAGTGATTTTAGATAAAGTGTTAAGTAGTGTGGTTAAGGAAGCCTCACTTGATCTAGATGGTGTTTTGAAGATTGGAGTCCAGGTTTGTGCCTTAAGAATGGGTGATTACATTAGATTGATTATGGATGAGGCTCACTGTTCCAGGTATTCTATTCATCCAGGAGTAACTAAGATGTATTGTGATTTGAGGTAGCATTACTAGTGGGGTGGCATGAGGAAGAATATAGTGAATTTGGTAGCTTGTTGCCTATGTTTCCAGCTGGTGAAGTTTGAGCATTTGAGACATGGTGGTTTGCTTTAGAGGTTACCTATTTTTGAATGGAAATGGGAATGAATCACTTTGGACTTTATGACTGGGTTGCCTCATACTTCTCATGGTTTCGATAATGTTTGGGTCATCGTGGTTTGATTGACCAAATCTGCTCATTTCATTCTAGTTAAGGTTTTCTTCAGTGCTAAGAGGTTGGCCCCTATCTATATTTGGGAGATAGTTTGTCTTTATGGTGTGCCGATGTTTATCATCTCGGACTGAGGTTTAGTGTTCACATATCACTTTTGGAAGAGTTTTAGGTGGATTCGGACACACATGTTGATCTTGGTACAACATTTCACCCCTAGGCCATCAGTCAGTCAGAGTAAACTATTCAGGTTTTGAAGGATATGCTCTATGTTCGTCTGATAGACTTTGGAGGTCAGTGGGAGTAGCATCTAACTTTGGTAGAGTTTGCATATAACAATAGTTACTATTCTAGTATAAAGATGGCTTCTTTTGAGGCTTTGTATAGTAGGTGTTTTCTCTCTTTAGTTGGTTGCTTAATGTTTTAGAGTTTAGACATTAAGGTATGGACCTAATTCATGAGTTTTTGGAAAGAGTTTAATTTATTCATGGATAGCCTTCGAGCAGCTCATAGTAGGCAGAAGTGTTATGTGGATCGCAGGCTTCATGCCTTGAGGTTCAGTTTTTGTAATCGTGTCTTCCTTCGTTTGTCATCAATGAAAGGCATGATAAGGTTTATGGTGATATTGCTTATGAGTTGGCCTTACCCCTAAATTTATTAGCTATTCATCTAATTTTTCATGTTTTCATAATTTAATGTTAAATTTTGAAACACCTCAAATTTTGGTCGTTGAAAAATCCCTGAGCTTTGAGCTTACTGCCAAATCAATGACTCACTTTACTAGTCGTAAGGTGTCCTTAAAAGCCATAGGATCCAAATTATCGTCTGACTAGTGAGTGATGCCTATGCTACTATCCTGATTGCACCTATAGATTACAAACCATAAGGACTCATTAATAGTTGTGGTTTCCAAATCGTAGGGTGATCAGTGTGTACCCCCAAATGGTTCTGTCTTAGTTATGACTTGGAACCTATGAGTCGTAGAGTCTCTTGAAGAGTCGTATGGTGTGAGTTGTAGGGTTACAAGAGAAGGGTCCCACAACCATTGTACAAACTACGACTCACAGTGACAAGTCATAGTTAGTCCGTATGTGTCGTGTGGTGACCCCTAGTCACTGGCGACAATTGTTCAGTCATTTTAATCAGGGAATGTTGGACATTTCCCACTTTACCCACTTAGAACCCACACACATAATACACCTTGGGACCATTATTTTCAACACTTTTTAATTAAAAGACTCTCTTAAAGTCTCTCAAATTCCCCATTCAAAGACAAGGTTAGGGTTCTAATAAATTGGTCATCTAGGGCTCTAAAGATGATAACTTCTTCAAGTTTCTTGGTGATTAAGGCATGTAACTCTCTCCCTAAACTTGACCTTTCATTGACATGAATTGGTTTATTATTTACACGATTTTAATGTTGGGTTTTGAATTATCGATTGAGGGTTTTGGATGTAAATTGTCTAAATGCTTTTCCAATGATTATTATGGTTTTTTTTTTGCATTGAATTGATAATTGTGAACTTATTGGGTTGCATGGGAGTGATTGATGAAATAGAGGTACAAGGATTTCCAAAATTTGTAAACAATAGAACTAGAGGTAAAAGGATTCATCAAAATAATTGGATTTTGTATTGAAATTGATGAGAACCCTAACCCACCTACATAATTGGTTTTAGAATGTGATTAATCATTTAACTTGGCCTACTTTTCTTCAAACTAATGCATTGCATGAATGGCTAAATGTATGAGGATGATTTTGAAAACCTTTTGGGGTACAAGGAATTCCCCAAGTTTATTTTAATATTAGATTTTAGGGTAAAAGAATTACCCAAAGTGTTGGTTCAATGACATTAGCTTACAAGATATAGTCGGTATGACGATATCACTTAATAATTCCTTATTGATTGACTCCTTGAATTAATGAATGGGTTATGTGCTAAATTTTTTAATTGGGCTTATAGGGAGTTTGTAACTAGCCATGAAGGTGTGAGACCCAAAGGACTAATACTGTTAACTCATGTTTATCGATATGAGGGTTGGGCTTAATGATCATGTACTTATGCCATACTATATATATATATATATATTTATATCATAGATGGCTTAGGGTATGAGGATTCCCCGACCTTCTATGATATCTCGGGTTCAGGCAGTTATCACTCATTGGGGCTTGACCAGGGGATGACAGCTGGACATATATAGCCCGTGGGTTGGTTTTAGGATGGTCAAGATACACAATCTAGCTTAACGTTTTTAAAAATCATGCTAAGCCTTGTTCCCTACCCGACATATGATATATATATATATGTATTTTTATATTATGGTATAAACTAATTTTGAATGGTCTGAACTGTTAAATTCATAGCATTATTTTACCTCTTATCCCTGAGTTACATGCTAGCGCTCAACTTGCTAATCGTCTATGGATGTTTTATCCCCATATGATGTAGGGTCCAAAGGCACTTCAACTTTTTCTGCATAGTGATAGGATTTCTTGATTTTCTGTAGTCAGCTTGAAGTGGTGAGCCTCCTTCTTTCGAAAGGCCATTGCTTATTGGTTTATCCATTATCATAGACTTTTCTTCATACTTATTTTTGCCTATCATCGGGGGTAGGTCCTGACTCAGATTTTTTGGTTTGGATTAGAGGCTTTGTGGATTACTATGGATTAGGATTTAGTATTGTGATTCCTTAGTACATCCTCATCATTGATTATTCTATCTTGTTATATATTTGGAATTTATTTGCTGCTAGGTGTGTTGTGTTTTGTTAGACTAGGCAATAGGGGTGGTCTCCGATACTGGGTGGACTTGAGATACTCATCACGGCTAGGCTTTGGTTTCGGTCATGAAAAAGTAGGTATTAGAGCCTAGGTTTGGTGTCATTGAGTATCGACAAAACCATGTCAAGTATAGTCTATTTAATGGGTGTGTAGCGCACTACACTCATAACAAAGAGGCTATGAAACATTTAGAAATATTTTTTTTATGATATATTTTTGGGATATAGAGTCTAAGGTGTTGAATCTCCTCTAATTTTATTTGTTCATATTTTAGATCATGTCCTCCAAAAGATTTAATTCTCTTGGAATCTCTACTATCCCACCTGAGGACAATGTGGATGGAACTCATCTCTCTAATAAAGTACAGACCCTGTCTATGGTCCCAGCTCCTGATTGTACTGCACCTTATGGAATTCCACCAATCCCTACCAATCCTCTGTGGGCTTCTTGGGCAGATGATGATCATGACCCCGCCCCAAGGATATATTACCAATGCCGAGTTTCGCTATTTTATTCACTTGTTAACCCAATTAGTGATATCTCAATCATGCCAGTCGAGTTTGATGGGTACTACTATTATTTCTTTTGAGGTTATTAAAGTTGTCTAGTTTATGGGGCTCAATCCTCTGAACTTTATACGCTTTAAGGTTGAGGAGGATCCTTAAAATTTCATTGATTAGATGGAAAATATCATCAAAGTTATGCATGCTTTTGACTCTAAGGGCGTGGAATTTGTCGTATATCCATTGAAATATGTGGCATATCAGCGGTATGAGGAGTTGGATCAATTTAGGGGTGATGATCCAGAGTTGGCATTGTGTGATGGTTTTTCTAGTGCTTTCGTGATTGTTTCTTTTCTCTAGAGTTGAGAGAGGTTAAGGATGAGGATTTTGTGAATCTGAAATAGGGATCAATGCAAAGGAGTATGCCTTAAAATTTCATCAGTTGTATTACTATACTCCGGAGTTGGTATCTTGTATGAGGGCTAGGATGAGGAAGTTTTATTTTGGGTTGTCTCGGGACTTGGTCCTGGCGTTAAGGCTGGACGACTAAATAATAACATGAATATCTCTAAGCTTGTGGTGTTTATGCAGTAAGTCAAAGAGGAAAACAAAAAGCAAGCAAATATATGAGAGAGACAAAGTAAGAAGTTTATTTATTCTAATTAGGGTGGAGGATAGCAGTAGAGTGGTAGAGGTAGTATGAAGTTTTCAAATAAGAATTGGGGAAATTCTAACTCTTACTCAACAGCTAGTGCCCCTTATCCAACGCCATCCAGTGATCGCTATTTTTAGAGTTGTGATGGTCCTAGGGCACAGGGTGCTAGTCTCAAGCCAATGGAGCTTAGTCAGCCCCGTCCTATCCTCCCTTGTTGATTTTATGGTTAGTTGTATCATAATTTCGGTGGTAAAGGTAGGAACCAGTGTTCCAATTATAGTTAATCGAGATATATGAAGAGAAATTTCCCCATATGCAAGGTTGCTTCTGGGGCTAATAAGGTTCCTATTGCTACTTCATCTGCTTCTGCACCAAATGGTGCAACTTCTAGCTTTGTCACTGGTCAAAACTATCTCTTTGCACTTTCCACTCATTAGGAATCTGAGGTATCTCCTGATGTTTTTTATAAGTATGTTGTGACCCTTGATACAGGTTCTAATCTTTCTTATATGAACCCTTATGTTGCTATTCATTTTAATTTTGGTCCTAAGTGATTCCTGATCCCTTTTTGATGTCTACCCCAATGAGTGACTCTTGTTGCTAGAAAGGTCTACAGGGGTTGTGTGGTATTTATCTGTGGTAGGGAGACGTTAGTGGATTTTATAGAGTTAGAGATGTTGGATATTGAAGTTATTTTGGGAATAGATTGGCTCCATTTGTGCTATGCATCTCTTGATTGTTAGACCCAAAGGGTCAAATTCCAATTCTTGAACAAACCAGTGATTGAGTGGAAAGGGAGTTCCCTAGTGCCTAAGGGAAGGTTCATTTCTTATTTTAGAGCTTGAAAATTGATTTTCAAGGGGTATATGTATCACGTAGTTTGGGTTAAATATTCTGATTCTAAAGGTCCTTCCTTGCAATCTATCCCTGTAGTCAATGAATTTCTTGAGGGATTTCCTGATGACCTTCCTGGTATTCCTCCCGATAAGGAAATAGACTTTGGGATTAATATTCTTTAGGATACCCATCCTATCTCTATCCCTTCTTACCAAATAGCTCAGGCTAAGTTAAAAGAACTTCAGGAGTAGTTGAAAGATCTTCTTGATAGGGTTTTATACATCCTAGTATTTCCCCATAGGGAGCTCTGGTATTCTTCATGCGTAAGAAGGATGGTCCTTTCAAATATGTATAGATTACCTCCAGTTGAACAAGGTGACGGTGAAGAATAAGTATACTCTTCCTAGGATTGATGACATATTTGACTAGCTTCAGGTACTAAGTACTTTTTTAAAATTGATCTTTGTTCGGGTTATCACCAGTTAAAGATTACGGAAGTGGATATCCCTAAGACTTCTTCTCATACCTGATATAGTCGTTATGAGTTTTTAGTCATGTCATTTAGTTTAACAAATGCTCTGGCGGTATTTATGGATCTTATGTAGTGGGTATTTGATTAGTTTTTGGACTTATTAATCATTGTGTTTACTGGTGACATCTTGGTGTATTCAAAAAGTGAGGAGGATCATGGCAGTCACCTCTGTATAGTGTTGCAAACCCTTAAGGATCAACGTTTGTACGCTAAGTTTTTGATGTGTGAGTTCTGGTTGAATGCTATTACTTTCCTAGGTTATGTTGTTTCTAGTGAGGGGGTCATGGTAGATCCATAGAAAGTTGTGATGGTTAAGAAGTGGCCTGACCCATGACTCAAATAGATATTTAGAGATTCTTGGGTTTAGATAGCTATTATAGGAGGTTTGTGGAGAGCTTCTCATCTATTATTTCTCTGTTGACTAAATTGGCTCAAAAAAGGTAAAGTTTCTATGGTCAGATGCTTGTGAGGGAAGTTTTGAGAAGTTGAAGGATAAATTGACTTTTGTTCCTATTTTGACCCTGCCCGAGGGTGCTGATGATTTTGTTGTTTATTGTATTTTGTCTCGTGTGGGACTAGGCTATGTTTTTATGCAACATGCTAAGGTTGTAGCGTATTCTTCTAGGCAGCCTAAAGTTTATGAGAAGAACTATCTAATTCAAGACTTGGAATTGTTGGCTTTAGTGTTTGCACTAAAGATGTAGCATCATTATTTGTATGGAGTTCATGTGGACATCTCTTGAAATCATAAAATCTTACAGTATGTGTTTACTTAGAAGGAGTTGAATCTCAGGCAAAGAAGATAACTTAATTTTCTTAAAGATTATGATATAAGTCTCCTTTATCATCAAGGTAAATATAACATGGTTTCTGATTCTCTTTGCAAGTTATCCATGAGAAGCTTGTCTCATGTTGATGAGAAGAGGTTTGGTGAAGGATATTCACCATTTGGCTTATCTGGGAGTTCATCTCTTAGACTCAGAGAATGGTGGTGTTATTGTTCAAGAGGAGGCAAAGTCATCTTTTGGTGCTGAGGTGAAGGAGAATAGGTTTTTGATCCTATTTGGATGAAAATCAAGGATGATATGAGTCAAAAGAAGGTTATGGATTTTGAGATTGGAAGTGATGGTGTCTTGAGGTACCAAGGTAGACTGTCTGTTCCTGATGTTGATGGACTGTGGGAAAAAGTTTTGGCTGAGGCTCATGAGTCGTGGTACACTGTTCATCTTGGTTCGACAAAGATATACCATGCCTTGGAAAAGATCTATTGGTGGAATAACATGAAGAGGGATGTGGCCAATTTTGTGGCTAAGTGCATGGTGTATAAACAAGTGAAGTTGGAGCAATTAAATCTGGTAAGTTATTTCAATAAATTGAGTTTTATATGTGGAAGTAGGAGGTGATTAATATGGAATATATTACTGGTCTTCTGTGGTCTCAGAATCAGTTTGACTTGAGTTCGATCATCATGAACAGGATGACTAAGATTGCTTATTTCTTGCTCGTGAGGACTTAGAATTCTTGGGAGGACTATGTGAAATTGTTTACTCAGAAGCTCATAAAGTTGAATGGTGCTCCAATTTCCATATCTGATTGAGGTATTCAGTTCTAATCTCATTTTTGGAATTTTTTCAGGGAGGTTTGGGAACTAAGGTGAACCTTAGTTCCGCTTTCCATCCTCCAGCGGATGGACAAGCGAAGAGGATCATTCATACATTGAAGGATATGCTAAGGACCTGTGTGATCAACTTTGGTGGTAGTTGGGTTGATCATTTTCCTTTCATTGAGTTCGCGTATAATAATAACTATGAAGCTTACATTAGGATATATCCTTTTGAGGCCCTTTATGGTAGGAGGTGTAGGTCTCTTATTAGGTGATTTGAGGTTTGTGATAATAGGTTGTATGGTCCTGACTTGTTCACTAAGCCATGGAAAAGGTAAAGGTCATTCAGGATAGGCTTAAGACCGCCCAAAATCACCAAAAGTTCTACCCGAACATGAGGCAAAGGGAGTTGGAATTTGAAATTAGAAATTAGATATTCTTAAAGATATCTTCCATGAAACGAGTGATGAGGTTTGGAAAAAAGGGGTAGCTCAGTCCTCGTTATATTTGACCATACTTGATTTTGAGGAGAGTAGGCAATTTCTGTTATGAGTTAGAGATGCCTTCAAGTTTGGGTTTTATTTACCTAATTTTTTATGTTTAAATGTTGAGGAAGTGCATGGGTGATCCTTCCTTGGTTGTTCCTTTGCAGAGTGTGGGTATTTTGGATTCTTTGTCTTATGAGGAAGTCCCGGTTGAAATTTTAGATAGGCAAGTCCTTCGTTTGAGGACTAAGGATATGGCTTAAGTGAATGTTCTTTGGAGGAACCAAAAGTTTGAAGAAGGTACTTGAGAAGCTAAAGAGGACATAAAGTCCAAATATCCATTCTTGTTCCCTGACTTAGATAATTGTGCTAATGGATGCCTTTACTCATCATTTGGGGACAAATGATCCTAAAGGGGGAAAATAAAACACCCCGAATTTTGGTCCTTGAAAAATCCCTAAGCTTTGAGCTAACTGCCAAACCAGTGATTCGCCTTATAAGCCACAGGAGCCAAATCATAATCTGGATAGTGAGTGGTTCCTATGCTACTGACCTAATTACGCCTAGAGATTATGAGTTAGAAAAACTCATTATGAGTTTTGGTGTCCAAATCATATGGTGGCCAATGTGTACCCCAAAAGGTTCTATCTTGGTTATAACTTGGACCCTATGAGTTGTAAGGGCTCTTAATGAGTCGTAGGGTAACCAGAGAAGGGTCCCTCAACTATTATCCAAACTACGATTCATGGTGACAAGTCATAGTGAGTCCATACGCATCGTGTAGTGACCCGTAGTCACTGGTAACAATTGTTAAGTCCTTTTATTAAAGGCACTTTGGACATTTCCCTCTTTACCCACTTAGACCCTAGGTAGATAATACACCTTGGGACCATTATTTTCAATACTTATCAATTATAAACACACCCTTAAAC